>NC_079496.1:79258568-79565238 GCF_030052815.1 Hevea brasiliensis
TAAAAGAAATAAAAAGAAAAAAAAATCATTTGGTTTTCCTCATCCAAAGTGCCGCCCTCACTCTCCCTCATTTCTCCATTGCTAAACCTCCATTAAAGCTTGCACTCAACTTGAAATTCTTCACTAAACCTTAACAGCTTCCACAAAAACCTCATTAGAGCTTGTTTTAGTCACTTGAGAAGAAGATTGAAAGAGGAAAGAAATACAAAAGATAGAGATTTGAAGGAATTAAAGTTCTAAGAAAGGTTAGTAAGCAAACTTGATAAATTTAGTTTGATTTCTACATTTTTAGCTTGATTAACTTGTAAATAAACTTAAAATGAAAAGAAAAATTTGTTGAGGGACCATGACTGAAATTCGGCCAGCATGTGTATGGGGCTTTTATTGCATGGTTTGACTGGTTTGAATGGGTATATGAACCTTAATTAGTTGAATGATTATAATTAAAGGCATTGAATTAGCTAAATACAAGGAAATTGTGAACTAGGTTGGACACTTAGGGTTTAGAGACCAAAAAAAAGTGAAAATTTGGTAAAGACCTAGTTTAAGGAGAGAAATGGTCAATTGTGACCTAATGAGGTGTGTTAGGAGTGTTTGAATCAAAAGCAAATTCGGATTGAGTGTAGTCATGCTGCTGGTAGCATGACCAAGTTTTATTTGAGGGACCAAAAATGAAATTTTACAAGTCCAATTGGTATGAGACCTATTGGGAATGAAAGTAGACACTAAATGACACAATTTTTATTTAGGAAGCATGCCCAAAAAGTGACCAAAACCTAGTGAACAAGTTGACCAAACTTAGAAAATCACAGTCTGCCCTGTACAAACTGACCAAATGAATAGTGTTTGTTCATTTAGCCATAACTTGAGCTAGGTAGGTCTAAATGACCTAAAATTTTACCAGTGGTTAGATGAGATACAGACCTAAAACTTCCATGAAGAACAAAAACCCAAATTATGCCATTAACCAAGTCATTTGGCCACCCCAAGTTGGTGACCTAAAACTACCAGAACCAAAATTGCCCATAAAATCTGGGTTGAATCCAATCCGGCAGCCATGATTCAAATGGCTACAACTTGAGCTAAAAAATTCCAATTAGAGTGATTCAAAAAGGAGAATAAACTTAAGACAATAGGGAACATTTTCTGTGAAGAAAGTTTTGCTAAATTCCAACAGAAAAGTGACCAATGGAACAGTGCAACCTTAGACACCAAAACTGAAAATTTATCAAATTTGCCTAAAAGACTTAGAATTTGAGTAAACAACCAAAACCAACAAATTTAGTGACCAAAATGTGGTATGTGGGTAAAGTTGGAATTCCCATACCTATTAAGCCTTAGAAAGTCAACAAATTGACTTGAATAGTATAGTGAATAGTAACCCCAAAACACAAATTTTGAAGAACGCCAAGTTTAGTATATTAAAGCTAGGTATAAGTGAATTTGAATTTATTTTTGGATTTACGATAAGTTATGATATTGAAACACTGTGAAACTGTGTGTTTCAGTTGAAAAGAATACCGAAAAAGAACCCGAGGGATCGAGTTAAGGCCAAGAGGCGACTCGTATAAGGTTTGTGCACAACTAACTCTTTTGTTATTTTTCAATTCCAAATTGATTTGAAATAAATTTATGGTATGATTTTATGATTTTTGTTGTGTTGAGAATTTTAACTTATTGAATGAAATTGTATAATTTGAATATAAATTTTCTGATGCATTTAAGGATTTATTGCATTGTTTTGAGGATTGTAAATTTTAAGTTTGATGTGTTGCCAACCTTGAGCATGAATTTATAATGATTAAATATGTTGATGATTTGTAAACACTTTGTAAATAGAAATTGTTTTGAATATGATTTGAAACCACAGTTGACATGGCAAAATTTGTTGTGAATTCTCATTAGCTTGTCTAGTGAGATATCTCATCCACTAGATGGGGCGAGTTACTTCCTCTCTGGTTTGCCAGTTGGGGAAGAATTTGAATGAGTACTCATATATACTAGCTAGTCTTTGTTTCTCCCTTTTTAGCCTCGGTTATTGGGAGAATGTGAAATGTCGTGGTGTACAACACGGCATCTATTTGAATTTTGGGTCATGGGTTCAACTGTGTGAATTGTTGGCAACGCCCTTTAAATTATGCATAATTTGATAAATTGTGATTGAAATAAATAATTTGTTAGTGATTCAAAATATTTTTATATTGTTTTAGAATTTAAAAGAAATGTAAATAAATAGTTATTAATTGATCAAAATGTTATTCAAATGAATAATTTGCATGAATGAAAATAATATTTTTTGTATGTCATGGATTTTGAAGAATTTAGAAATTTTAAATTTTTATTCATTATGAATTGTTAAGAATAATTTGTATTAAGTTTTAAATTATTAGTTTGTGCACCACTGAGTTCACCACTCAGCTATAGCTTTGTATGCTATCGTAGGTGAAAGAAAATATAGAGTAGCTGAGCGAGGTTACTGAAAGACACGGTGAGATTATCCTCGGGTATATCATAGGTATACCCTTGTACATTAGCTTTTGATGTAATTCTGTAATTATATGTATGAAATTTCTTTTGAGCAGTTGTACCAACTCTTTTGTAACATATTTTTGGATTGTAATGAAATACAAATTATTGTAATATTATCTTGAGATTTTATATACTTATGAAGTTTTGCATTATTAAATTTTAATTCTCCCATGGATGTGAAAATTAATTTGTTTACCTCAATGAGATATTTTATTGTTTGATTTAATTTAAACTGTGTATTAAATTGCTTGTGTTGATTTGTGAAATGAGGATTGTTTGATTTTGAGATTTGAGATTGATTGTGAAATTTGAAGTTGTTGAGAAAAATATTGGGAGTGTCTTTATTTTCACGTTTTGAAGAACTGTTTTCTCAAAATATAAATGGCACTCTGCCGAAATTTTTGTAAAAATTGCGGAGATTTTAAATATCTAAAAATTTGATTTATGTTTGGACTTTAAATAAAGGTTTTTAATATCTAAAAAAAAAATTTACCCACCAATTTAAAAATGAACGAAAATTATTTTAAAATCCCTTGTAGTATATTTAATGGGTTACCGGTAGGCGAAGTACGGTAATTCATTTGGTGTACTACGGGAGCATATTACATTTTACGAGGAGTCGGAGAAAAGAAAATTTTGGGATTGAAAATTAAATGGTCCCTTAGGTAAATCCCACATCGGCAAAGCACAGAGATGGTCTTGGGTTCAAAAAGTAATGATATATAAAATGGGGAAACTAATCACTAGAGGCGCCTTTTGGTGGAATGGCCTGAAGAGTTGGAAGAACTCCAGGGTTAAGCGTGCTCGCTTGAGAGAAATCCGAGGATGGGTAACCTCCTGGGAAGTTCTCCATTCTACCTATGGGACAAAATTGTGAGGCTTATGGCCAAAGCGGACAATTCCTCTAGTGGTTGGAGCCTGATCGTTACAATTGGTATCAAAGCCGCTCGCGTGTCCTCTTGAGCAATGGTGAGGCAAACCTCAGCGAGGATGCTGAGTCCCGAAAGGGGGGGGGGGTGGGGGAGAAAGGTCCCTTAGGCAAATCCCACATCAGCAAAGCACGGAGAGGGTCTTGGGTTCAAAAAGTAATGATATATAAAATAGGGGAACTAATCACTAGATGCGCCTTTTGGTGGAATGGCTTGGAGAGTTGGAAGAACTCCAGGGTTAAGCGTGCTCGCTTGAGAGAAATCCTAGGATGGGTGACCTCCTAGGATGTTATCCATTCCACCTATGGGACAAAACCATGAGGCTTATGGCTAAAGCGGACAATTCCTCTAGTGGTTGGAGCCCAATCGTTACAATTTCGGCAGAGTGCTGTCTGTATTTTGAGAAAATAGTTCTTCAAATACCTGTAAAAAAGCACTTCCAATGATTTATCTCATCAACTTCATCAAATCAACATCCATCCCAACTAATTTCAACATCATTTCTCAATTTCCAAAATTCAAAGCAATAATTTACAATTCAAAGATTATACAAAATAATACTAAGTAATTTCATTCAAATTATAACAAAATACTTTCATTTATATTTCATTACAGTTAAAACAAATTACATTCATCCAAAATTTACATTAGAAAAATCCAACTAATATTATTACAAACTTTATACAACTGCTCATGACCAGTTTACATGTACATACATATACATACATCAAAATAACTATTACAATCAGGGTATAAAATATACTCGATAGAACTTTAGGGAAGGCGGCTCCACAATCCTTAGCAGCTCACTCTGCTGCTCCTCTAGTCTCAATATCTGCTACAGCAATAACAGCCATTGCTGAGTACTATGACTCAGTGGTGCACAACATACTAAAATAATATTTATGTAGAATTTAAGTTATATTTATTCAAAAATTAAACTGAACATGAGCAATAAATTCAAAACATGACTTATAAAATTTTATTCCAAAAAATTTCATTCCGAAATTCTCAAAACAAATTTCATAAAAACACAGTTATATCATGCCATTCGAAACATATTAATCTCAATAGCCAGAGGCTTATGAGAAGTCACATCGCAAGGCTAGCTAGCTAAAATATATGGGAACCCATTCTTTTTCTTCTTCTACTAGCACACACCTCAACACTTCAGCCAGAGAAGGAATTAAAATTCGAAACTGATTTCCCCCACTAGTCGTGCTAGTGAGGTATTCAAATATATGGTCATAACACTGTGGTTTCAAAACTATCTTAAGAATTTACTAAATATTTATTATCATTTCAAACACAAACAATTAATCTTTCAACAATTTAAATCAAAAGCATAATAAACTTTTCAATCCAGTTGTGTCACAATTTAATATCTCAATTCATTCAAAAATAATTTGCAGAAGAAAATTTATAGAAATTCTATGTTGTGCACAAACCTTATACGAGTCACCTCTTGGCCTTGATCAACACCTCGGGTTTTTTCTGGTATTCCTTTCCACTAAAACACACAGGTTCATAGTATTTTAGTATCACAATTTATCATAACTCCAAAAATAAATTCAAATCTACTTATACTTAGCTTTAATATGCTAAATTTGATGTTCTCTAAAATTTATATTTCGGGGTTACTATTCACGATACTATTCAAGTCAATTTATTGACTTTCTAATGCTTAATAGGTATGGGAATTCTAATTTCACCCACATATCACATTTTGGTTACGTAATTTGTTGGTTTCGGTTGTTTTATCAAATTTTAAGTCTTTTAGGCAAAATTGTAAATTTTCAGTTTTAGTGTCCTATTTTGTATTATTCCATTGGTCATGTTACTGTTAGAATTCGGCTATGTTTTCTTTATAGAAATCGTTCCTTATTGTCTTAACTTTATTTCCCTTTTTGAATCACTCCATTTAGAGTTTTTTAGCTCAAGTTATAGCCATTTGAACATGGCTGGCCGGATTGGCCTAATCCGGATTTGGCCAATTTGTTCACTATGCTATGGTCACTTTCTGGGCATGATTCGTAAATAAAAATATATCATTTTGTGTCTAGTTTCATTCCCAATTGGCCTCACACCAATTGAGTTGGTAAATGTTCAGTTTTGGTCCCTGAAAAGGGACCTTGGTCATGCTGCCTGCACAATGTCAATAACCAATCCAAATTTCCATTTGGTTTCAACACTTCCAACATACCACAATTGGTCATACATGGCCATTTTTCAGCTCAAACAAGGTCAAACACACCATATGACCAATTCTCAAAATTTTGTCTCCCAAAACCCTAGGTTCAAAACCATAACTCACTAATTTTGTTACATTTTACTAAATCAAAACATATAAACATAATTTCTCAACTCATTCAAGCTCATGTACACTTTTAATTCAATTAAACTCATGCAAATCATACCTCCACCTAGGCTGGCTGAATTTCCCTTTAGTCCTCCAAAGATGTTTTCTTTTGATTGTAAGTTAATTTCTAGGTTACTCAAACCACAAACATAACTAATAAACTAAAATTTCAATTAAAAGAACTAACCTCACTTTGATGTTCAATCTTCAATTTTCTTCTTCTTTTCTTCCTTTTTTCTTGATCAATCTTCTTCTCAAGTAAGGTTAACAAGGTTTAGCTAAGGAGTTTCCCTTTCTATGGCTGAATTATGATTTCTTCAAGCTCAAAAATGAGCTTTCATGGAGGTTTTAAAAATGGAGAGGGAGAGAGAGAGTTGGCCGGCTTTGTGAGGAAGATGAAGACTTTTGTTTTATTTTTTTTCCTTTTCTTTTATGTGTTTTTAATCTAATTTAATTCACAATTATCCAATGATAATTTCAAAATTTTAATTATTAAGTTTATTGTATCATGCATGATGTAATAAACTTTTTTCACTTTTTCAATTTTTTTCTTTTTCCTTTTCTTTTTTTTATTTATTTTTCTTTAGTTCTTTAATTTAATTCTTGATCCCAAAATTTTCTTTTCTCCAATTTTATTGGACAGTTAGGTTAGGAGTCAGCTCTAGGGGTCAATTGACCAAATTGCCTCTCGCCGATTTGATCCAGTTTGCAAATAATTTAATATTTCTTTCGGATCCCTGACCTAATTATTTGACCGGCTTAACAATTCTTTTTTGTGATATTCTCTTTTCCACTGTGTTTGTAATAGTCCTAGGGACCACAACGTCATATTTTACGGTTCGAAATTTGAGTTTAAATCGACTTCATAGTCGTTCCCGAGAAGGTCACCCATCACTGTGACTCTCGACTCATTTAACTTCTAGTGTTCTGTTTTTCTTATTTATACTGAACTAATTGACAATTGCTAATTATTTGTGTTCAGGGCTTCTCTAGGTGTCTTAGATGTGGTTCTAATCCCCTTAATTATCCGGATCGACACTGGTCACGGAATAGTGAAATATACCAGGCTATGCAAATAGGGGTGTTATGATTCTCCCCCCCTTAAAATAAATTTCGTCTCGAAATTTTACCTGGCATCAATCTCTGAACAGCTGTGGGTGCTGTCTCCTCATGTCCTCCTCTCATTCCCAAGTAGCCTCCTTATAATATCCTCACTTTAGCTAGTCCGTACAGTCTACTGTTCAGGCAACCAATGTTAGTCTGGGCAACTAGAATGTTTGAAATTATAATTAGACTAAAGTGGGGAGTTATAAAGAAACTAAATAACGCTCATAAAAATTTTTAGAAATGAAATACACTAAGGTTAAACGAGCCGAAACCCCAGTGATGAGTAACCCGAAGGGGAAGTGACGGTGAAAGCCGTTAGCAACCCTAAACCCGGGGGAAAAATTATAAAAATTATAAAATAATTTTTGGGACTCCAGAGAAGGGTCATTGAGCTTCTTATAGTATTAGAATACTAAGAAAATGCTTAGAAAAATTTTTCTATCGGTACACACAATTTTGGCTCATTAAGCCAAACGGAGGGCATTTTGGTCATTTCGTCTTCAGAGATGATTTTTGACCAACTTGTCCATTTATGTAAGTAAATTATATGACATAAAATATGAACAAATATTGATAAAAAAATTAATTAAAATTGAATAGCAAAAGGAAGAAGAGAAATTGTGAATAAATGAGATTTATTACCTCATGCTTATGTAAGCATGAGGTAATTAAAATGCTTAGCCAATCAAATTAAAGGAAAACACTTATAATACATAAAATGGGCAGAAAAGAAGGTAAATTCTAGAAAATTTCAGCAGCTACTCTTCTTCCCAAAGAAGCCGCCCCATGCTCCTCCTTCCCTCCTCCATTTTCATGCTTATAAAAGCTTGAATTCCTTAGTCTTTTCTCAATAAAACCCTAACCTAGCAACATAAAAACTTATTCTTTCATCTTGGTGAGTCTTTTGGGAGCAAAAAGAAGTGAAAAAGAAGAACCCTATCAAGTTGCAATTTCACTCCATTAGAGGTTAGTGACTTAAACTTGTTTTTCTCTTTCAATTCATGTTGAAGGAGCATGAATGAGTGTAAATTTACAAAGAAATTTAATAAATACCATGTTTATTCCCATCCTATATGTTTGGCAGCCCTGGTTGGGGTAAGATTTTGATGGTTTTCATGGAGCTAAAATGGTAGTATGGCTGCCCTTAGTATTAATCTCTTAAGTGGAGTAATGAAATGCAAGTTATAATGCATGGTTTGAGATAGTTGAGTTAGGGTTTGGGATGAAAATGAGACTTTGATCATGTAATGGTGAAAGTAGGTTTTAATGGTCAATTAGTAACCATTTGGTTTTGTTTGAATAAGAAATGAAGTGGTTAGTTTAGTGGAAATTGAAGTTGGTGTGGCTGCCCTTGGTGACCTGTAGGACTGGGCATGGCTCCAGCAGGTTTGGGTAGCAATAACTGGAATTGTAGAGGTTCAATTGGTGCAAGGCCAATTGGAAATAAAACTAGATACATAATGGCACAACTTTGGTGAAGAAACCATGCCCAGAAAATCAAACCAAGTTGATCTAAAGGTTGCCCTAATCCAAGTGACCTGCAATCTGCTTGGGTAAAATGAGCAAATGAATAGTATTTAGTCGTTTTGTCATAACTCAGCGTAGAAAGGTCCAATTGACCTGAAATTTTACCAGCAAGAAGCTGAGATATATACCTACAACTTTCATGAAGAAACCTAACCCAAATTATGACCAAAATATATTCAAAAAGTGACTTGCAGTCACTGCTCAAATTACTATAGATTTTGTCAGTCCAGAAATTCTGGAAAAAATTATAATCCGGCCAATTGTGGTTTAGGGGCCATAACTTTAGCTACAAAATTCCAAATGGAGTGATTCAAAAAAGGAAATGTAACTAGACAAAATAAGAAACAACTTTCATGTTGATCATTTTGCCAAACTCCCACTGCAAAAATGACTAATGGAACAGTAAACACATAGCTTGAAAACTGAAAATTTTGAACAATTAATATTAAACTTGGAAATGGTATTGGCAACCAATACCAACAATTTTAGAATGCAAAATGTGATATATTGGGAGTATTAGAACCAATGTACCTATTGTCTATGCAAAAGTCAACATTTTAATTGACTAATGATATGAATAGTAATATCTAAACTTAAATTTTTAGAATTGTACAATTTAAAAGTGTAACATGTCCTAGTACACCTAGCAAGATTGGTGTGGATAGGTTGGAATGCCAATAGGGTTCTGGTAGCAGTACTGCATATGGCTTCTTGCCATTCTGTGTTTTATGGCCTCACGTGCCATTTTGTGATAAAATAGCCTTTGGCTATGTTGATTGAGATATTATACTTGAGTTTCATCCCTGATAATTATTACAGCTTATTAGCTATTCTGTTGCACACCAAGAGACACAATGTGACCGATGGTGTGATGGTCCGAGGTACTTAGTACCCAATGCCAGTTTACCCGTTTTTCCAATCCAGTCGACTAGTATGGGTTACTCGGGCAATGATAATAAATCTTACCAAATTTTAATCGAATAATACCGCAATAAATATCAGAAATTAAGTGTACAAAAAATGTAAACATACATTCTGCATAGTTACTTTATTTTAGTTATTTTATTTTATATTATCACCACTAAGTAGAATTGCTTAGCGCGTCGCTTCTGTCATGCGCAGGTACTGGAGACATAGCTGGGGAGTCCAGCAGACCTCATACAGGGTGAGCTTTCAGATCTGCACACGGAGTCCAGAGTCACCTCACATTTGCAGTGCATTTGGTAGGACATTAGGCCACTTTTGGTATTTTGGTATTTTGTATTTTGTAAACTTCTGTAGTGAATATTATAAACTCATGTAATTATGTTTTTGATGTAATTATCTATGAACTATGTTCAGTAATAAATGTGAGCATTTCTCATTGAGTTAACTGTGATATGAATTGAATTTAATTTTGAGATACTGAAGTCATTTGAGAAATTGTTGGGAATATAATGGTGGTTGACTGAGAATGATGTGATGAACATAGTTTACAAAATTATAAACTCAGAAGTTATGTGAATATTATAAACTCAGAAGAACTATTTTTCCAATTTGCAGCCGGCACTCTATTAGATTTTCTATAAAATTTGCAGAAAAATTCATATTAATAAAAAATTATAAATAAATAAGTAAAAAGAGGAAGTTGAATTGAAATATGATTTGGTGCTCCGGCACACTGTGTGGCATATCTTGCTTGGCTACACTATAGACGGGTAAGGGATGTCACACTCCTGGCTCGAATGATGGTTCCACAGCACTTTCACAAATGGTATCTACTTATTCTATAGCTGCTTCTGTCACACCCTACCCCTCTGTAAGGCATAACATGATCCCGTAGTGTACCTAATGAATTACCAACCCCGTCTACTAATAACCCATTAAATACACTACAAGGGATTTTAAAAACTTTTCTTACTTCTTTTACAGTGGTGAGCACTATTTACAGGTGTTAAAAACCTTTTTGAACTGAAGTGATAGAACTAACACATTTGAATTATTTGAAATTTCTGTAAAAATTTTGGCAGAGTGCCATCTGTATTTTGGATAAAAAAGTTCTTCAAAAAACCTGTAAAAAGCACTTCAATATATTTCCAAATCTCAACTCTAACATATTTCTTAACACAACATATTTCTCAACTCAAATCCACAGTAATTTTTCAAAGACTGAGATACAAGAAATATAATACAATTTTTACAAGCCAAAATAACTCATAATTATTTTATAACTTCAATGTACAATTTGAATTTACAACTGCTCAAAATCAAGAACACTATGTACATACAGTGGTCATACATTACAGTACAAAATGCAAATGTGGTATACTCATTATACCCGATAATCTCTCGCTGGATGTACTAGCAGCCTAGTCTGCTGCCCTGTCCGTCTGTCTACCTGCGACAGCAATGAAAAGCTATCGCTGAGACAATGTCTCAATGGTGCACAACATTAACCAAATACAACTTTAAATCACAGTTCATAAATCATATAAATGATAGATACGTAAAACCATAGTTAAATTCAAGACAATGAATGTCATAAGGAATTTAACACAATATCACAATAAATCTCAGTAATCAAAACGTAGTTATATTCAAAAGACAGTGAATGTCAATAAGAATTTAAACTCCATTTCACAAATTATCAAAGCTCATAATAACACAATTTAGTCAAATAATTTACGAACACAGTGTTGCTAATTCATACACAACTTAAGCCATGACACAAAATTTCCGATCAATGCCTCGTTGTACACCACGACGAAGCAATCACAACCCCACTAATCGAAATCAATGAGGAAGGGAGCTAGCTATATAATGAGTACTCATCCGATCACCTTAACTGGTAAACCAGAGAGGGAGAAAAATAAACGATTACGACTCCATAAATGGAGAAGGAAAATAAATGATCACAACCCCATAAATGGAGAAGGAATGATATGATACTATCATGCTAAGTGTGAACACAAAATCAATTCCAAAAATTTTATTCAAATGATTCGTGAGAATCCAATAAATTTCTAAAGTCATAAATTCATTCACAAAATGGCAACACAATTCATAATTAACTTCAAATTTTCACAAATCACACTAAATCAATTTTTCCACAGTTTCAAACCATTTACAATGCTTTTCAAGCAATAAGTATCCATTCAAACTCATTTCCATAATTGAAAACAATAATATACAAATTGTCATAATTTATTTCAATTGAAAAATTCAAAAGAAATAACTGTTGCGCACAAACCTCTGATAACTGTGTCCTGGCCTTGACTCAGTGTTTCCTTCCCTTTCCCTGAGTCTTTGCTAATTGAAAAACACAATTTGAAGTGTTTCAGTACTCATTTAAACTGTCTCTAACGATAATGCTTGATAATTAATTCACTGAATTCTAATATTTGCTTAGTCAACCTAATATGTCGACCCTCGACGCATTCTAGGTAAATTAGGTTTTAATGTTATTGATATGTCACATTCGATAGTATTTTAGAGTTGGTACATGTTACCAAGTTCATTTCTGTGTATACTGCATTTTCTTGCAATTTGCTGGATTCCGAGATACTAGTTTGACCTAGCCGGACGACCTAGTTCCCTCGGTTTTCGGGTTTTGGTCAAAACTACAAACTTGTAGATCTATATCTTATGGAACGCGGGGCAAAATTTCAGGTCATTCTGAGTTATGTAGACCAAGTTATGGTCATTTTACTATTGCTGGTCAAATTGCATCAAAATTGGTCACTTTAGGTCACTTTAGGTCATTTTAGGTTCGGCCAGTTTTTGGACCCGAATTTGTGCAAGCTGTTTGACTTGCTTATGGTCATTTCTGGGCTTTTGTGTCTTCATAAGACTTGTAGATATGGGTCTTAACTATTCATGGTCAAAATTTCAGGTCAATTGGACCTGTTTTGAGTGAGTTATGGCCTAAACACTAACTGCTGCCCAAATGGTCAATTTTCAGTTCTCAATTGCACTTAATCCGGATTTGGTCATTTTTCAAGCTACCTTGCAAGCAGAATTTTGGCAAGCTTCCTTCATAAAAGTTGGCACATTTTGTGCCTAGTTTAACCTCCAATTGGTCTCATACCAATTGGAGCCACACACTTAAAGTTATAGGCCTAAAACACAAACTGCCTTATTGCATTTCTTTCATACACATCAAGCATCACATTTAACACTTACCAAACTTAACATTCAAGCCAATTCTGGTTGTACCATGACCTAAACATAATTCACAACACATTATAAGTCATTTTGGCAGTTTACAATTACATTCAATGTGCACCATAAAGTGCAGAATTTATCAACTCATTTACAACAATTTAAGCATCTAACCATAACACTTTTACATGTCCAACTTCACACCATCATACATACACTCAAACTACCATAACCACTATTACAATTCCACATTATTATTCCATAAACCAAGCATGAATTCCAACATTCTTCAAGAATTAACAAACTGCCGCAATGGTACCTTTACATTCCATTAATTTCCAAGCTTCAAATTTCAATTTACATTTACATATACTAAGTATACATCACCCAAACAATTTCCTACACAATATACATTTAATCAATCATTTAATTCACCATTTACAAGCAAAAATAAATTGTCTTTAAAGTGTTTCCATGGCTGCCAAAAGTACACTTCCCCATTCAACATCAAACTTCAAAAATCTCTCCATAAATCAAACACCCATAACATCCTTACAAACTTTAATTAAACAATAATAAAAAACACAAACTTACCAATTTGGAAATTCTTCAAAACCTCACCAAAACTTCTTAAAATTGCTATCAAACTCCTCCTTGTGATGTGGGGATAAACTTTAATGAAGTAACCTTAGTGTTTGGAGGTGGAATGGAGGAGATGTGGGAGCTTGAATCAAATGTGGCAATGGACGATTTGGGAGCTCTTTACTACGGCAATGGTGGTTTTGAAGGTTGAAGATGAAGTGTGAGTGGAGTAATCTGCCCACTTAATGCATATTATAATCCTTAGTGGTCCACTCACATAAATTAAATCATATTATATGTTTTTAATTGATAATTACTCCATTTACCCTCCATTTTTGCTATTTACATTAGGTACCCCTAAATTAATTTTTCATTATATTTTCCAAGTGTAATATTATTTATTTTTAATGGACATTTAGGTCAAAAGACAACTCGGGATATCAAATGACCACAATGCCCCTGTTCGGGTTGCATTCTCGATTTTTCGGTAACACCAGGTTTTATCCGTTTTTCGATTTCTCACTTTTCTTTGTACTAATTATTTAATTTTTCTTTGATATTTCTAATGATATTTATACTTCAATAAATATTTATTTGAGTCCTAAAAATATTTTTCAGGGTTCCTCGCAGTCCAGGGCTAGTCAACGGTCCGCGCCGTGACTTCCCGGTGCGGTCACCCATCGCTAGGGTTCTTGGCTCGCTTAACTTGGTTGCATTTCTTTACTATTATTTTTCCTTTGTTTTTCTTGTATTTTCTTTTCTTGTATTTCATTATTTGATGTCTCCTCACTCATATCGAAGTGTAGTTCTAGGCATCCTAGCTGTCCGGACAACACAGGTCACCGGAACAGTAGTACGCACTACCAAACATAGGGGTGTTACAGCTTCACCTCATAAGCCAGAATCTCTATGGGTTCTTCCTCATAGGTGAGGTCTGGATTCACTTCAATTTCTTCCACTGGTAGTACATGAGATGGGTCTGATCGATACCTCCTCAACATAGACACATGGAAGACATTATGTATATTCTCTAACTCTGGAGGTAGTGCCAAACAATATGCCAAAGGACCCACTCTCTCCAGAACCTCATATGGCCCAATGAAACGAGGACTCAGTTTCTCCTTTTTGCCGAATCTCATAATTCTCTTCCAAGGGGAAACCTTGAGGAATACTTTGTCACCCACAGCATACTCAATATCCTTTCTCTTTAAATCAATATAGAACTTCTGACTGTCTAATGCAGTCTTAAGTCGATCTCTGATCACCCTGATCTTCTCCTCGGTCTGTTGAACAATTTCGAGCCCAATCATCTTCCTTTCACCTACCTCATCCCAACATAGGGGATTTCTGCATTTTCTGCCATACAAGCTTCATATGGAGGCATCCCAATGCTTGATTGGTAGTTGTTGTTGTAAGCAAAATCAATCAAAGGTAAGTGCATGTCCCAACTGCCCTCAAACTCAATCACACAAGCTCGTAGCATGTCCTCCAAGATCTGAATTATCCTCTCAAACTGGCCATCTATCTGTGGATGAAATGCCGTGTTAAAGTTCAATCTAGTTCCTAGGGCTCTCTGAAGACTACCCCAGAATCTAGAAGTGAACCTAATATCTCTGTCAGATACGATGGATACTGGCACTCCATGCAGTCTTACTATCTTATCAATGTACAACTTGGCCAATCTTTCTAAACTGTAGTCCATCCGTATTGGCAGAAAATGAGCAGACTTGGTCAGTCTGTCAATATTAACCCATATTGCATCATGACTCTTCTGTGTCCTCAGAAGTCCCATCAAAAAATCCATTGTTATTCTCTCCCATTTCCATTCTGGTACTGGTAGTGGCTGTAATAACCCAGCGGGTACTTGATGCTCTGCCTTCACTTGCTGGTAAGTTAGGCATTTGAAAACAAATTCTGCCACATCTCTTTTCATACCCACCCACCAGTAATGCTCCTTTAGCCCTTTATACATTTTTGTACCACCAGGATGCATAGAAAAAGAAGATTCATGTGCTTCCTTCAAAATGATTTGCCTTAAATCAACATCATTAGAAACACACATTCTAAAGGAACAGAAGCGTCAAAAACACAAGTTTATGCCATTGAATTCAAAATTTTCACATAGGGTCACATGCATCATGCAAGATTTATATTTATCTATTTGATTTCAATGATAAACAATATATTAAAACTCTTTTAATATGTTTTTGGATCTGTATTTGCCATTTAAGATTTTAAAATTAATCAGATTAATTTTAGAACCCTAGATTAAATCAAGAACAAACACACTTGTTAGTAGTATGCCCTAGAGCATATCATTTAGTATGTATCTTGTACATATTTTTAATAATAAAAGGCATTTCCACTTTTCCGTTTACATAATATATTTATGTGTAATAGAAAAGGTCCATTGATATTTTGTTAGAAATATTATTCTTAAGTTGTTAAGAATATGAGTGACAATATTTCTAGCACAAAGTATCATAAATATGTTCACAATCGAGGATACTTCATAATAAGGACATGACTTATCCAGAAAGATTGTATTCATGTTTGTTCCCAAGTTATTTATATGAGATATAAATAAGATGGAATGGTGAGTCTCATGCCATATAACAAACATGATAGGCACTTATAAATGATAAGTAGGCCGAACCAGTGACACTTATGACAAGCACATGGAGTTTACTCTTGTCAATGTTTTGTCATAAATCATATCAGTGCATATAATCTTTAGACCTGAGATAGCACAGTTATCTTGTATATAGGTAGTTTGAGTTTGATACTGCTTTCATACTTGTACTATGTATGGGTATATGGGCATGTGTTGGCTCCTGCTAGTTATATATGGAGGTAGGTGTTGATCAAGATGGAATCTGTTCCTCTAAGTAAATAGAGATAAAATCCTATGTTCATTTAATTGTTCTTGATGTTTCAAGTTCTGGCAGACAGATAGATTTATTGAGAAAGAGTTTACGATGAGAAAAATCTTTTAATCAAGAACTGGAATTAAAAGAGAACATAATATTCATAGCAAATGGAGTTTGACATAAACCATGACTCGGCTTGAGTTGGGATTTTGTATGCAGAGAGATTCTAGTGCATGGTAACATATGATTATAGGTTCATTTAAGGTAAATCTTATTACTAATTGGGTGGCCATGGCATGCTATGCTAGGTGTTAACCATGGTCTATGAGGTTCATAAAATGATTTAGAGAAATCATTTATGGTAAGAAAGAGTTCGATGATATTAAGAGTTGATATCATGTCTCATTGCCAATTAGTGATGAGCCTAGTAAGTCACACACATACACAAGTTATCACCTATTTAAATATGATTTAATTAATTAATTAAAGAGTTTAATTGATTAATTAAATAGATTTGGTTTGCAATAAAATTGCAAAGTCCCTAGCATGACTTGAAACCAAATCTAGATTATTGGATGTGTAGTATAAATTAAATTTATATTTAAAGTGTTTAAATATGAATTTAATTGATGAGAAATTAATTAATAGAGATTAATTAATTAATTTATATTTGATATAAATTAATTAGAAGAAGAAAATAATTATTTTGGGTTAAGAACTCAAAATTAAGACACGAGGGCATTTTGGTCATTTTGCGGTGTGACACGTGGCACCATGAGATGGTGACACATGGCATAACACATAAGCTTGCCAAATATTTTTAATCATGTAAGATGATTAAAATCAAGATTAAATATAGGTTTGACACTTGGCACAATGTGATTGGGTCACTTAAACCTAGAGCTAATCAAAAGGTGACATGTGGCTAGGGTTTAATGTGTTAACCTAGCTATTTAAGTGTGGTTATGAAAAGAAAACATAACCAGCAGCCTCTCCTCTCATATGTCACGCCACTTTGAGCCTCTCCAGCTATTTCTCTTCATCTCTCATCAATTCAAAGAGATTAGCCATCAATCTCTTGAATTAAGAACACTAGAAATTGTTTCTAGTGTCTGTTTGCATCTCTAATCTCTTAAAAGGCAGAACTTGAATTTCTAATTAATAGAAAAGGCTTTAGAAGCTGTTCAAGGGCTGCCATAGGTGTTCTTGGTGTGGACAAGCTAGAGGACAACATCGATGTCCTCAAGACGAATCTCAAAGGCGAACACATTGCAGCACATCAAGAGGTTAGTGTAATCGTTCTTGATTTAATCTAGGGTTCTAAAATTAATCTGATTAATTTTAAAATCTTAAATGGCAAATACAGATCCAAAAACATATTAAAAGAGTTTTAATATGTTGCTTATCATTGAAATCAAATAGATAAAAATAAATCTTGCATGGTGCTTGTGACCCTAGGTGAAAATTTTTGAATTCAATGGTATAATCTTGTGTTTTTCACGCTTCCGTTCCTTCAATTGGTATCAGAGCCACTATATTTGCCATTTAGATTGTTGATTATATAATTTAATTGTGTGTTTGATCATGAGATCAAGAGATTCATTGCTGGTTGGATCATGAGATGTGGCGTCACACATGGAGAAGCCACCATTGGTGGCGGCAACAATGGTTCCATGGGTGGTTCAAGGTTTGGCTTTTAATTCTGCAATTGTTGTATGATCTAAGGCCTATTCTTTGACTAATTAAAGTGTTTAATTAGTTGTTTTAATCACACAATTAAATTATGATTCAAATCAGAATTTTAAAAATTGTTTGAATGTGATTCAAATCTGAATTTTAAAAGTTGTTTGAATGTGATTCAAATCTGAATTTTTAAAGTTGTTTGAATCATATTTAAATCTGATTTTTTAAAATTGATTCAATAAAATTCAGATCTGATTTTTTAAAAAATGTTTGAATGTGATTCAAATCTGAATTTTTGAAGTTGTTTGAATGTGATTCAAATCTGAATTTTTAAATTTGTTTGAATGAGATTCAAATCTGAATTTTTAAATTTATTTGAATCATATTCAAATCTGGATTTTTAAGTTGAATATGAGATATTCAATTTAATTTAAGTATGTATGTTTTATTTAATTGTTAAATAGTGATATGCATGATGGATGATCATGGACTATAAAAGACCAATGTGATTGGATTTATTTCTTTTATGTTTCTTTGGGATTGTAAATTAATTAATTTATTTTAATTTATTTTGGGCATGTATTATTAAGTTTGTAATATTTTTGGGTTGTAATTTCATTTATTTAAGTTCTTGTAAATTCGCCTTGGTATGCCAAGGATTACTATGTAATATTGGATTGCAAGAAGTTCAAGGAGGTCAAGAGCATTGGTGGGACCAGTGGGAGGAATTCAATATCAAGTGTTGATTATGTACTCCTTCAGCAACTCTTGTAAAATGAATGAATGAAATGCACCTAGGAATGCCCAGATTCAATTCTTGGTGGCTCAGAATTGAATCCCTTAGAAAGTCCATGATCATACCATAATTATTGCTTATCCATGAATGCATGAGATGTATGGGAATGTATGCAATTATATGATATATGCATGCTAAATGGATAATGTGCAAAGTGAGACCTTAATAGTAATTAGGATGGCTATAAAATCTTCCAAACAAATGATTAAGTTGGAAATGCTATAATTAAAGTAATTATAACATAAGCCCTCCATTGGGGCAATTATTTTAAGAAATTTTAAATAGTTGCATGAGATGCAATTAATTTAAGAGATTTTCTTAAGAATAATTGTTAAGCATGAGATGTTGTAAATATGTAAATGGTTTGGTGGCCAATATTGGATGTACTGAGGACATTAAAATTATTTGCATAATTCGGCTCAATGGGATCAACTTAACTAATGCAAGATAAGTCAATATTGGATGTACTGAGATTTTGAGCATTAGGGGCTAGCAAAGGATTGAACCTCACATGAGATGTGATGGGCAAGGAGTTGCTCACTTATAGTTTATTGTAATTCCAATAATGGATGTACGAGGATGACCAATAGAATTATAAGAATTCAATCACCCACTAGAAATCCATCCAACTAGGATTTCCGTTTTCTACTTTGGAAGTGTAGGATTCGCTAAGTTAGTGGGAGGACCAATTTGATTAAAAGACCATAATCATTTTGGTTAATTACATGATACATTTACTAATTAATCTGGTTATTTTCTGATTAATTTTACGATAAAAATGAGCACAAAACAACCACCACAATCCAATATCCTTGCAAGCATACTTGATCACAACAGTTGACAGGACCTAATCATGCGATTGGCTAAGAAATTTGAAACTTGTCCTGAACCTTGAACATATAGGATATGTTCTATATTCAAATGTTCCTGGTCCCTTACCTCCAGAGGCCACACAAAAGGAACATGATACTTTGGACAAGTGGAAGGAGCATGATATGAGAGCTAAGTGTTACATGCTTGCTTCCATGAGTAATGAGTTACAGAAGCAACATGAGAACATGCAGAGTGCTAGTGAGATCCTCCTTCACCTACAAGAGTTGTATGGTGAGCACAGCAGGAATGCTAGGTATGAGATATCTAAACAGTTATTCCGTATGAGGATGTCGAGGGACGAGAATGTTGGGGATCATGTCCACAAGATGATTGGTGATTAAGCGGTTGGAACATCTTGACTTCAACATGGATTTCCAACTACAAACGGATTTGATCCTTCAGTCCCTTCCTGAGTCTTTTGGGAATTTTGTGACAAATTTCCATATGACTAAACAGGAATGCACCTTAGCTGAATTACTCAACATGCTGGTTATTGCCCAAAAGAATATGCCAGGAAATAAAGGAAAAGAGGTAGCTTTGGTTGCATTTTCATCTGCTGGAAAGTCCAATAAGAAGAAGGGCAATAAGAAAAAGAAACCTCAGATTCCTGGTCCTTCTAAGAAAATAGCTAAACAGAAAAGGAAGACTAAAGCTGATAAAGGCAAAGGAAAGTGTTTCCCTTGCCACAGAAAGTGTTTCCATTGCCAATAGGAAAGTGTTTCCATTGCCGATGAAAGTGTTTCCACAGGCCAGAGTATAGCAATCTAAAAGAATACAATGCCATGGTGAAAACCAACTCAAGTTCAAAATATATTTGGCACTTAAGGTTATGTCATGTTGCAGAAGATAGGATTGCAAAATTGGAGAAAATGGGGATTCTATCCTCATTGGGCTCTGAGCCTACTCCAACTTGTGAATCTTGCCTTCAAGGCAAAATGACTAGATCACCCTTTGTTGGACAAGGGCTAAGAGCTGAAAATATTTTGGAACTAATACATAGTGATGTATGTGGTCCGTTTAAAGAAATGGCTATAGGTGGCTTTCATTATTTGATTACCTTTTTTGATGATAAATCAAGGTTTGGGTATTTGTATTTGATGAAATACAAACATGAATCCTTTGAAAAGTTCAAAGAATTTAAATCTGAAGTAGAAAATCAAACAGGAAAAAATATTAAAGCTCTTCGATTAGATCGTGGAGGTGAATATTTGAGTATCGAATTTGATGAATACTTGAGAGAGCATGGCATTGTTTCTCGGTGACTCCTCCAGAACGCCATACAATGAATGGTGTATCTGAAGGAGAAATCGTACCCTATTGGATATGGTACGTAGTATGATGAGCTATCTTGATATGCCAATCTCCTTTTGGGGATTTGCATTAGAATCGACTTTATATATTCGAATAGGATTCCATCAAAATCAGTTTCTTCCACACCTTATGAGATATGGCATGGAAGAAAACCAAGTCTTAAGCATGTTAAGATTTGGGGTTGTCCACTTATATCAAAAGTGAACAACGATAAATTGGAGACGGATCGAGAAAAGGTCGATTTGTTGGATATCCATAAGATAGTTTTGGATATTATTTTTATTGCCTACTTCACAAAGGTTGTGATAAGTAGAGATGCCACATTCTTGAACAACGGTTTGTTCAAGAAGGAGGCAAAGGAAGGCAAATAGAGTTAGAATTGGAGAATTCGACCAACCAACATCGATGGATATAGATCCATCTAGTCAACCTATACCCATTGATGAAACATCTACATCTGTTCCTCGTAGAACAACCAGGTATCTCACCCACGGTGAGATATGGTTTTCTTCATGAAGAAGAACAAGAGTTGTCTACTCATGAAGAAGTAGATCATGGAGATGATCCACTTACCTATGAAGAAATTATATCAGATATAGACTCTTCAAAATGGATTAATGCTATGAAATCAGAGATTGATTCCATGTATAAGAATCAAGTTTGGGATATTGTTGACCCACTTGAAGGCATTGTACCTCTCGGGACTAAATGGGTTTTCAAGAAGAAAATAGGTTCTGATGGAAAGGTAGAGACCTATAAGGCAAGGCTAGTAGCGAAGGGTTTCGCCAAAGGCAAGGAATAGACTATGAGGAGACTTTCTACTTTGTTGCCATGCTTAAATCAATTAGGATTTTATTAGCAATAGTGCATACTATGATTATGAGTTTTGGCGGATGGATGTCAAAGCGACTTTTCTCAATGGATACATTGAAGAAAACATTTTCATGGAACAACCTAGGGATTTGAATCCCAAGATGGTTCCAAGGTATGCAAGCTAAAGCGATCCATTTATGGGTTGAAACAAGCTTGAGGAGTTGGAACATCCGTTTTGATGAAGCCATTAAATCCTTTGGTTTTATCAAAAATGAGGATGAGCCATGTGTATATAAGAAGGTTAGTGACAGTGCTATCACTTTCCTTGTCTTATATGTGGATGACATCTTGTTGATGGGTAATGATACGGTATGTTGACGACTATAAAGGTATGGTTGTCAAATACATTCTCCATGAAAGACTTAGGAGGCAACCTATATTCTTGGGATTCGCATCTATAGAGATAGAGCGAAAGAATAATTGGTTTATCCCAAAGTCTATACTTGGAAAAGGTGTTAAGAGGTTTAACATGCTTGATTCCAAGAGAGGATTGTTACCAGTGAGACATGGTATCCACCTTTCTAAAGAGATGTCTCCAAAGACACTGAAGAAAGAGATAAGATGGCGAGGATTCCATATGCTTGGCTATTGGAAGTTTAATGTATGCAATGTTGTGTACTAGGCGGATATCGCATATCTTTGTTAGTTTGACTAGCGGTATCAATCCAATCGAGTTTGGAATCTTTGGATAGTTGTCAAGAATATCCTTAAGTACTTGAGAAGAACTAAGGATTTATTCTTGATTTATGGAGGTGGAGACTTGCAATTGGATGGTTATCTCGATTCGATTTCCAATCGATATCGATGATAGAAAGTCTACCTGGATATGTGTTCATTTGTAATGGAGATGCGATCGGTTGGAAGAGTTCCAAATAGAGCACGCATTGCGATTCCACTCGAGTGAGTATATTCTTGCATCGGATCTCGCAAAGGAAAGTGTTTGGATAAAGAAGTTCGTGACGAGAACTTACGATAGTTCCTTCCATTGAGTCAGCGGTTCCACTACCTTTGTGACAATAATGGAGCAGCGATCATCTGAGCTAAGGAACTAAGGTCTCACCCAAAATCCAAACACATAGAAAGGCACTACCACATTATCGAGAAATAGTTGGGCGGCGATGTAGCCATGCAGAAAATAGCATCGGTGAAAATCCGGTGATCCATTCACTAAGCCTATGTCACGGACTCGATTAGACCGACATCTTGAGAAGATAGGTCTAAGATATTGTAATGAATGGCTCTAGTGCTAGTGGGAGATTGTTAGTAGTATGCCTAGAGCATATCATTTAGTATGTATCTTGTACATATTTTTAATAATAAAAGGCATTTCCACTTTTAGTTTACATAATATATTTATGTGTAATAGAAAAGGTCCATTGATATTTTGTTAGAAATATTATTCTTAAGTTGTTAAGAATATGAGTGACAATATTTCTAGCACAAAGTATCATAAATATGTTCACAATCGAGGATACTTCATAATAAGGACATGACTTATCGGAAAGATTGTATTCATGTTTGTTCCCAAGTTATTTATATGAGATATAAATAAGATGGAATGGTGAGTCTCATGCCATATAACAAACATGATAGGCACTTATAAATGATAAGTAGGCCGAACCAGTGACACTTATGACAAGCACATGGAGTTTACTCTTGTCAATGTTTTGTCATAAATCATATCGATGCATATAATCTTTAGACTGAGATATACAGTTATCTTGTATATAGGTAGTTTGAGTTTTATACTTCTTTCATTCTTGTACTATGTATGGGTATATGGGAATGTGTTTGCTCATGCTAGTTATATATGGAGGTAGGTGTTGAACAAGATGGAATATGTTCCTCTAAGTAAATAGAGATAAAATCCTATGTTCATTTAATTGTTCTTGATGTTTCAAGTTCTGGCAGAGACAGATAGATTTATTCGAAAGAGTTTACGATGAGAAAAATCTTTTAATCAAGAATGGAATTAAAAGAGAACATAATATTCATAGCAAATGGAGTTTGACATAAACCATGACTCCGGCTTGAGTTGGGATTTTGTACAGAGAGATTCTAGTGCATGGTAACATATGATTATAGGTTCATTTAAGGTAAATCTTATTACTAATTGGGTGGCCATGGCATGCTATGCTAGGTGTTAACCATGGTCTATGAGGTTCATAAAATGATTTAGAGAAATCATTTATGGTAAGAAAGAGTTCGATGATATTAAGAGTTGATATCATGTCTCATTGCCAATTAGTGATGAGCCTAGTAAGTCACACACATACAAAAGTTATCACCTATTTAAATAATATTTAATTAAATAATTAAATTGTTTAATTGATTTATTAAATAGATTTGGTTTGCAATAAAATTGCAAAGTCCTAGCATGACTTGAAACCAAATCTAGATTATTGGATGTGTAGTATAAATTAAATTTATATTTAAAGTGTTTAAATATGAATTTAATTGATGAGAAATTAATTAATAGAGATTAATTAATTAATTTATATTTGATATAAATTAATTAGAAGAAGAAAATAATTATTTTGGGTTAAGAACTCAAAATTAAGACACAGAGCATTTTGGTCATTTTGCGGTGTGACACGTGGCACCATGAGATGGTGACACATGGCATAACACATAAGCTTGCCAAATATTTTTAATCATGTAAGATGATTAAAATCAAGATTAAATATAGGTTTGACACTTGGCACAATGTGATTGGGTCACTTAAACCTAGAGCTAATCAAAAGGTGACAGGTGGCTAGGGTTTATTGTGTTAACCTAGCTATTTAAGTGTGGTTATGAAAGAAAACATAACCAGCAGCCTCTCCTCTCATATGTCACGCCACTTTGAGCCTCTCCAGCTATTTCACTTCATCTCTCATCAATTCAAAGAGATTAGCCATCAATCTCTTGAATTATGAACACTAGAAATTGTTTCTAGTGTCTGTTTGCATCTCTAATCTCTTAAAAGCAGAACTTGAATTTCTAATTAATAGAAAAGGCTTTAGAAGCTGTTCAAGGGCTGCCATAGGTGTTCTTGGTGTGGACAAGCTAGAGGGACAACATCTGGTGTCTCAAGACGAATCTCAAAGCGCAGACACGCCAAAGACATCAAGATGTTAGTGTAATCGTTCTTGATTTAATCTAGGGTTCTAAAATTAATCTGATTAATTTTAAAATCTTAAATGGCAAATACAGATCCAAAAACGTATTAAAAGAGTTTTAATATGTTGCTTATCATTGAAATCAAATAGATAAAAATAAATCTTGCATGGTGCTTGTGACCCTAGGTGAAAAATTTTGAATTCAATGGTATAATCTTGTGTTTTTCACGCTTCCGTTCCTTCAACACTAACCTCTTGATGCACTGCAGTATATTTCCGCCTTTGAGATGCATCTTCAGGACACCAGATGTAGTCCCTCTAGCTTGTCCACACTAAGAACACCTATGGCAGCCCTTGAATAGCTTCTAAAGCTTTTTCTATTATTTAGAAAATCAAGTTCTGCCTTTTAAGAGATTAAAGATGTAAACAGGACACTAGAAACAATTTCTAGTATTTTTAATTCAAGAGATTGATGGCTAATCTCTTTGAATTGATGAGAGATGAAGAAGAAGAGATGGAGAGCCTCAAAATGGCGTGACAAAGGAGGAGTGGCTACTGGTTGTCTTATTTTTAATTCATAACAACACTTATATAGCTAGGTCAACACATTAAACCCTTACCACATGTCACCCTCTGATTGGTTCTAGGTTTAATTGACCCAATCACATTGTGCCAAGTGTCAATCCTATATTTAATCTTAATCTTAATCATCTTACATGATTAAAAGACATTTGGCAAGCTTATGTGTAATGCCATGTGTCACCATCTCATGATGCCACATGCACCCTGTGAAATGACCAAAATGGCCCTGTGTCTTAATTTTGAGTTCTTAACCCAAAATAATTATTTCTCTTCTTCTAATCAATTTATATCAAATATAAATCAATTAATTAATCTTTATTAATTAATTTCTCATTAATTAAATTCATATTTAAACACTTTACATATAAATTTAACTTATACTTTATATCCAATAATCTAGATTTGGTTTCAAGTCATGCTAGGGACTCTGCAATCTAATTGCAAACCAAACCTATTTAATTAATCAATTAAACTCTTTAATTAATTAATTAAATCATATTTAATTAGGTGATAACTGGTGTATGTGTGTGACTTACTAGCCTCATCACTAATTGGCAATGAGATATGATATCAACTCTAAATATCATCAGAACTCTTTCTTACCATAAATGATTTCTCTAAATCATTTTATGCACCTCATAGACCATGGTTAATACCTAGCATAGCATGCCATGGCCACCCAATTAGTAATAAGATTTACCTTAAATGAACCTATAATAATATGTTACCATGCACTAGAATCTCTCTGTTACAAAATCCCAACTCAAGCTGGAGTCATGGTTTATGTCAAACTCCATTTGCTATGAATATTATGTTCTCTTTTAATTCTAGTTCTTGATTAAAAAGATTTTTCTCATTAGAAACTCTTTTCTGAATAAATCTATCTGTCCTGGCCAGGAACTTGAAATATCAAGAACAATTAAATGAACATAGGATTTTATCTCTATTTACTTAGAGGAACAGATTCCATCTTGATCAACACTTACCTCCATATATAACTAGGAGGAGCCAACACATGCCCATATACCTATACACAGTACAAGTATGAAAGCAGTATCAAACTCAAACTACCTATATACAAGATAACTGTGCTATCTCAGGTCTAAAGATTATATGCACTGATATGATTTATGACAAAACATTGATAAGAGTAAACTCCATGTGCTTGTCATAAGTGTCACTAGGTCGACCTACTTATGATGTATAGGTGCCTATCATGTTTGTTATATGGCATGAGACTCACCATTCCATCTTATTTATATCTCATATAAATAACTTGGTAACAAACGTGAATACAATCTTTCTGGATAAGTCATGTCCTTATTATGAAGTATTCTCGATTGTGAACCTATTTATGATACTTTGTACTAGAAATACTGTCAATCATATTCTTAACAACTTAAGAATTGAATTTCTAACAAAATATCAATGGACCTTTTCTATTACACATAAATATATTATGTAAACGGAAAAGTGGAAATGCCTTTTATTAATAAAAATATGTACAAGATACATACTAAATGATATGCTCTAGGGTATACTACTAACAATCTCCCACTAGCACTAGAGCCATTCATTACAATATCTTGGAACCATCTTCTCAAGATGACGGTCTAGCTGAGTCTGTGACATAAGCTTAGTGAATGGATCAGCTGGATTTTAAGCTGATGCCATTTTCTGCATGGCTACATCGCCTTGCCCAAATATTTCTCTGATAATGTGGTAGCGCCTTTCTATGTGTTTGGATTTTTGGTGAGACTTGGGTTCCTTAGCCTGTATGACTGCTCCATTGTTGTCACAGTGTAGTGGAACTACTAACTCAATGGAAGGAACTACTGTAAGTTCTATCATGAACTTCTTTATCCAAACAGCTTCTTTTGCAGCATCTGATGCAGCAATATACTCAGCCTCTATAGTGGAATCTACAGTCATACTCTGTTTGAAACTCTTCCAACTGACTGCACCTCTACTACAAATGAACACATATCCAAATGTAGACTTTCTATCATCGATATCTGATTGGAAATCAGAATCAGTATAACCATCCAATTGCAAGTCTCCACTTCCATAGATCAAGAATAAATCCTTAGTTCTTCTCAAGTACTTAAGGATATTCTTGACAGCTATCCAGTGTTCCAAACCTGGATTGGATTGATAGCTGCTAGTCAAACTAACAGCATATGCGATATCCGACCTAGTACACAACATTGCATACATTAAACTTCCAATAGTCGAAGCATATGGAATCCTGGCCATCTTATCTCTTTCTTCAGGTGTCTTTGGAGACATCTCTTTAGAAAGATGGATACCATGTCTCAATGGTAACAATCCTCTCTTGGAATCAGGCATGTTAAACCTCTTTAACACCTTTTCCAAATATAGACTTTGGGATAAACAAATTATTCTTTTCGCTCTATCTCTATAGATGCAAATCCCAAGAATATAGGTTACCTCCCCTAAGTCTTTCATGGAGAATGTATTTGACAACCATACATTTACAGTTGTCAACATACCTGTGTCATTACCCATTAACAGTGTGTCATCCGCATATAAGACAAGAAAAGTGATAGCACTGTTACTAACCTTCTTATATACACATGGCCCATCCTCATTTTTGATAAAACCAAAGGATTTAATGGCTTCATCAAAACGAATGTTCCAACTCCTCGAAGCTTGCTTCAACCCATAAATGGATTGCCTTAGCTTACATACCTTGGAACCATCTTGGGATTCAAAACCCCTAGGTTATTTTACGAAAATGTTTTCTACAATGTATCCATTGAGAAAAGCTGTTTTGACATCCATCTGCTAAATCTCATAATCATAGTATGCAGCTATTGCTAATAGAATCCTAATTGATTTAAGCATGGCAACAGGCGAAAAAGTCTCCTCATAGTCGATTCCTTGCCTTTGGCGAAACCCTTTCATTACTAGCCTTGCCTTATAGGTCTCTACCTTTCCATTAGAACCAATTTTCTTCTTGAAAACCCATTTGTTCCCTATAGGTACAATACCTTCAGGTGGGTCAGCAAGATCCCAAACTTGATTCTTATACATGGAATCAATTTCAGATTTCATAGCATCAATCCATTTTGAAGAATCTTTATCTGATATAGCTTCTTCATAGGTAAGTGGATCATCTCCATGATCTACTTCTTCATGAGTAGACAACTCTTTTTCTTCTTCATGAAGGAAACCATATCTCACTGGTGGGTGAGATACCCTAGTTGTTCTACGAGGAACAGCTGTAGATGTTTCATCAACGGGTATAGGTTGACTAGATGGATCTATATCTACCTAATCTGTTGATTGGTCAAAATTCTCTAATTCCAACTCTATTTGCCTTCCTTTGCCTCTTTCTTAAACAAACTGTTGTTCAAGAAATGTGGCATCTCTACTCACCACAACCTTTTGTGATGTAGGCAAATAAAAATAATATCCAAAACTATCTTTTGGATATCCAACAAATCGACCCTTTTCTGATCTAGTTTCCAATTTATCAGTGTTCAGCTTTTTGATATAAGCTGGACAATCCCAAATCTTAACATGCTTAAGACTTGGTTTTCTTCCATGCTATATCTCATAAGGTGTGGAAGAAACTGATTTTGATGGAATCCTATTCAGAATATACAAAGCTGATTCTAATGCAAATCCCTAAAATGAGATTGGCATATCAGTATAGCTCATCATACTACATACCATATCCAATAGGGTACGATTTATCCTTTCAGATACACCATTCAGCTGCGGCGTTCCTAGAGGAGTCAGTTGGGAAACAATGCCATGCTCTCTCAAGTATTCATCAAATTCAGTACTCAAACATTCACTTTCACGATTTGATCGAAGAGCTTTAATACTCTTTCCTGTTTGATTTTCTACTTTAGATTTAAATTCTTTGAACTTTTCAAAAGATTCATGTTTGTATTTCATCAAATACAAATACCCAAACCTTGATTTATCGTCAGTAAAGGTAATAAAGTAATGAAAACCGCCTCTAGCCATTTCCTTAAATGGACCAAATACATCATTATGTATTAGTTCCAAACTATTTTTAGCCCTTATCTAACAAAGGATGATCTAGTCATTTTGCCCTGAAGGCAAGATTCACAAGTTGAAGTAGGCTCAAAGCCCAATGAGGATAAAATCCCCATTTTCTCCAATTTTGCAATCTTATCTTCTGCAACATTACCTAATCTTAAGTGCCAAATATACTTTGAACTTGAGTTAATTTTCATCATGGCATTACATTCTTTTAGATTGCTATACTCTGGACAGTGGAAACAGTTTCCTGCTGGCAGTGGAAACACTTTCCTGCTGGTAGTGGAAACACTTTCTTTTACCTTTGTCAACTTTGATCTTTGTTTTTCTGTTTGGCTATCTTCTTGGAAGATCTTGGAACTTGAGGTTTCTTTTCTAATTACCCTTTTTCTTATTGGACTTTCCATCAGAAAAATATGTAATCAAAGCTACCTCTTTTCCTTTATTGCCCGGCATATTCTTTTGGGCAATAACTAGCATGTTGAGTAAACCAGCTAAGGTGCATTCCTGTTGAGTCATATGGAAATTTGTCACAAAATTCCCCAAAGACTCAGGAAGGGACTGAAGGATCAAATTCGTCTGTAGTTGGAAATCCATGTTGAAGTTAAGATGTTCCAACTGCTCAATCAGCCGAATCATCTTATGGACATGATCCCCAATATTCTGTCCTTCATACATCCTCATGCAGAACAGCTGCCTAGATATCTCATACCTAGCATTCCTACTGTGCTCACCATACAACTCTTGTAGGTGAAGGAGGATCTCACTGGCACTCTGCATGTTCTCATGCTGCTTCTGTAATCTCATTACTCATGGAAGCAAGCATGTAACACTTAGCTCTCATATCATACTCCTTCCACTTGTCCAAAGTTTCATGTTCCTCTTGAGTGGCCTCTGGAGGTAAGGGACCAGGAACATTTGAATCTAGAACATATCCTATATGTTCAAGGTTCAGGACAAGTTTCAAATTTCTTAGACAATGAGAGAGATTAGGTCCTGTCAACCTATTGCGATCAAGTATGCTTGCAAGGATATTGGATGGTGGTAGTTGTTCTGTGCTCATTATTATCAGAAAATTAATTGCAGAAAATAACCAGATTAATTAGTAAATATATCAAGCAATTAACCAAAATGATTATGGTCTTTTAATCAAATTAGTCCTCCCACTAACTTAGCAAATCCTACACTTCCAAAGTAAAAAATGGAAATCCTAGTTGGATGGATTTCTAGTGGCTGATTGAATTCTTATAATTCTATTGATCATCCTCAGGTACATCTGTTATTGGAATTATAATAAACTATAAGTGAGCAACTCCTTGCCCATCACATCTCATGTGAGGTTCAATCTTTACCTAGCCCCTAATGCTCAAAATCTCAAGTACATCCATTATTGACTTATCTTGCATTAGTTAAGTTAATCCCATTGAGCCAGTGATTATGCAAATAATTTTAATATCCTCAGGTACATCCAATATTGGCCACCAAACCATTTACATATTTACAACATCTCATGCTTAATAATTATTCTTAAGAAAATCTCTTAAATTAATTGCATCTTATGCAACTATTTAAAATTTCTTAAAATAATTACCCCAATGGAGGGCCCATGTTATAATTACATTAATTATAGCATTTCCAACTTAATCATTTATTTGGAAGATTTTATGGTCATCCTAATTACTATTAAGGTCTCACTTTGCACATTATCTATTTAGCATGCATATATCATATAATTGCATACATTCCCATACATCTCATGCATTCATGGATACGCAGTAAATATGGTATGATCATGGACTTTCTAAGGGATTCAATTCTGAGCCACCAAGAATTGAATCAGGGCATTCCTAGGTGCATTTCATTCATTCATTTTACAAGAGTTGCTGAAGGAGTACATAATCAATACTTGATCTTGAATTCCTCCCACTGGTCCCACCAATGCTCTTGACCTCCTTGAACTTCTTGCAATCCAATTACATAGTAATCCTTGGCATACCAAGGTGAATTTACAAGAACATAAATAAATGAAATTACAACCCAAAAATTAATACAAACTTAATAATACATGCCCAAAATAAATTAAAATTAATTAATTAATTTACAATCCCAAAGAAGCATATAAGAAATAAATCCAATCACATTGGTCTTTTATAGTCCATGATCATCCATCATGCATATCACTATTTAACAATTAAATAAAACATACATACTTAAATTAAATTGAATATCTCATATTCAACTTAAAAATCCAGATTTGAATATGATTCAAATAAATTTAAAAATTCATACTTGAATCTCATTCAAACGAATTTAAAAATTCATATTTGAATCACATTCAAACAACCTTAAAAATTCATATTTGAATCACATTCAAACAATTTTTAAAAAATCAGATTTGAATTACATTCAAAAAATTTTTAAAAATTCAGATCTGAATATTATTCAAACAACTTTAAAAAATCAGATTTAAATATGATTCAAACAACTTTAAAAATTTAGATTTGAATTACATTCAAACAACTTTTAAAATTCAGATTTGAATCACATTCAAACAATTTTTAAAATTCTAATTTGAATCAAAATTTAATTGTGTGATTAAAATTCTAATTAAACAATTTAATTAGACATAGGATGAGCTTTTAGATCATACAACAATTGCAAATTAAAAGCCAAACCTTTGCACCACTTATGAAGCCAAACCATGCGCACTATTGATGGTGATCTCTTGCATGCCGCCACACATCCATTACAACCATCAATGGATAAATCATCTCATAATCAAAACATACAATTAAATCATATAATCAACAATCTAAATAGCAAATATAGTGGCTCTGATACCAATTGAAGGAACGGAAGCGTGAAAAACACAAGTTTATGCCAATGAATTCAAAATTTTCACATAGGGTCACATGCATCTTGCAAGATTTATTTTTATCTATTTGATTTCAATGATAAACAACACATTAAAACTCTTTTAATATGTTTTTGGATATGTATTTACCATTTAAGATTTTAAAATTAATCAGATTAATTTTAGAACCCTAGATTAAATCAAGAACAAATACATTAACCTCTTGATGCATTGCAGTGTATTTGCACCTTTGAGATGCATCTTCAGGATACCAAATGTTGTCCCTCTAGCTTGTCCACACCAAGAACACCTATGGCAGCCCTTGAACAGCTTCTAAAGCTTTTTCTATTATTTAGAAAATCAAGTTCTGCCTTTTAAGAGATTAAAGATGTAAACAGGACACTAGAAACGATTTCTAGTATTTTTAATTCAAGAGATTGATGGCTAATCTCTTTGAATTGATGAGAGATGAAGAAGAAGAGATGGAGAGCCTCAAAATGGCGTGACAAAGGAGGAGTGGCTACTGGTTGTCTTATTTTTAATTCATAACAACACTTATATAGCTAGGTCAACACATTAAACCCTTACCACATGTCACCCTCTGATTGGTTCTAGGTTTAATTGACCCAATCACATTGTGCCAAGTGTCAATCCTATATTTAATCTTAATCTTAATCATCTTACATGATTAAAAGACATTTGGCAAGCTTATGTGTAATGCCATGTGTCACCATCTCATGATGCCACATGCACCCTGTGAAATGACCAAAATGGCCCTGTGTCTTAATTTTGAGTTCTTAACCCAAAATAATTATTTCTCTTCTTCTAATCAATTTATATCAAATATAAATCAATTAATTAATCTTTATTAATTAATTTCTCATTAATTAAATTCATATTTAAACACTTTACATATAAATTTAACTTATACTTTACATCCAATAATCTAGATTTGGTTTTAAGTCATGCTAGGGACTTTGCAATCTAATTGCAAATCAAACCTATTTAATTAATCAATTAAACTCTTTAATTAATTAATTAAATTATATTTAATTAGGTGATAACTTATGTATGTGTGTGACTTACTAGCCTCATCACTAATTGGCAATGAGATATGATATCAACTCTTAATATCATCAGAACTGTTTCTTACCATAAATGATTTCTCAAAATCATTTTATGCACCTCATAGGCCATGGTTAACACCTAGCATAGCATGCCATGGCCACCCAATTAGTAATAAGGTTTACCTTAAATGAACCTATAATCATATGTTACCATGCACTAGAATCTCTCTGTTATAAAATCCCAACTCAAGCTGGAGTCATGGTTTATGTCAAACTCCATTTGCTATGAATATTATGTTCTCTTTTAATTCCAGTTCTTGATTAAAAAGATTTTTCTCATCAGAAACTCTTTTCTGAATAAATCTATTTGTCCTAGCCAGGAACTTGAAACATCAAGAACAATTAAATGAACATAGGATTTTATCTCTATTTACTTAGAGGAACAAATTTCATCTTGATCAAGACCTACCTCCATATATAACTAGTAGGAGCCAACACATGCCCATATACCCATACACAGTACAAGTATGAAAGCAGTATCAAACTCAAACTACCTATATACAAGATAACTGTGCTATCTCAGGTCTAAAGATTATATGCACTGATATGATTTATGACAAAACATTGACAAGAGTAAACTCCCTGTGCTTGTCATAAGTGTCACTAGTTCGACCCACTTATCATGTATAAGTGCTTATCATGTTTGTTATATGGCATGAGACTCACCATTCCATCTTATTTATATCTCATATAAATAACTTGGTAACAAACATGAATACAATCTTTCTGGATAAGTCATGTCCTTATTATGAAGTATCCTCAACCTATTTATGATACTTTGTACTAGAAATACTGTCACTCATATTCTTAACAACTTAAGAATAGAATTTCTAACAAAATATCAATGGACCTTTTCTATTACACATAAATATTATGTAAATGGAAAAGTGGAAATGCCTTTTATTAATAAAAATATGTACAAGATATATACTAAATGATATGCTCTAGGGCATACTACTAACACATTCTGCCCTGGTGTAGCAGTAGACCATCATCTCTTATTGGGAATTCTGGTTTCTTGCCCTGCTAGACTTCTTCTAATAACTTCTGATATCTTTCATTATTCTTAGCAGCCATTCTGATTTGGTCAATCAACACTGGCTGTACATGCCATGCAACTGTTGTCTGCCCCTCATCATTAATCTCTAAGCTAGCATGTAAAGATCTCAACTCATGTACCATAGACAAAGGAGTAACCCGTAGACTTGTCATAGTCTTGTGACTTAAGGCGTTAGCCACAACATTAGCTTTCCTTGGTTGATAGTCTATCAGACAATCATAGTCTTTTATCTACTCTAACCATCTCCTCTGTCTCAAATTTAACTCTTTCTGAGTGCCCAGATACTTCAAACTCTTATGATCTATATAGATGTAGCACTTCTCCCCATATAAATAGTGTCTCCAGATCTTAAGAGCGAACACTATAGCTGTAAGCTCTAAATCATGTGTTGGATAATTCCTCTCATGCGGTTTCAGCTGGTGTGATGCATAGGCAATGACATTTTGATCTTGCATTAATACACAGCCTAACCCATTGTGAGAAGCATCACTATAAACTGTATATTCTTTACTCGGAGTAGGTAAAGTCAGGACTGGAGCCTTAGTCAAACATTTTTTCAATTTATTAAAACTCTACTGGCATTTGTCCGTCCACTGAAATTTCACATCATTTCTAAGTAATTTGGTCAATGGAGATGCCAACATGGAGAATCCCTTCACAAATCGACGGTAGTATCCAGCTAAACCCAGAAAACTATGAATCTCCGTGATATTTCTGGGTGGCCTCCAATTAAGGACAGCTTCTATCTTACTTGGATCTACCTTGATGCTCTCTACTAATACTACGTGCCCCAAAAAGGATATTTTCTTCAGCCAAAATTCACACTTTGATAATTTGGCGTATAGCTGTTTCTCCCTCAAATTCTGCAGCACAATCCGTAGATGTCTATCATGCTCTTTTGCACTCCTTGAGTAGACCAATATATCATCTATGAATACCATAAAAAACTGGTCGAGGTATGGTCTGAAGATAGTGTTCATTAGATCCATAAAAGTAGCCGGAGCATTAGTTAACCCGAATGGCATAACCAAGAACTCATAATGGCCATAGCGGGTTCTAAAGGCAGTTTTAGGAATACTCTGCTCTTGTACTTTTAGCTGATACTAACCTAATCTCAGGTCAATTTTGGAGAACACAGCTGCACCCCTCAACTGATCAAACAAATCATCAATGCGGGGCAATGGGTATCTGTTCTTTATTGTCACCTTATTCAACTGTTGATAGTCAATACATAAGCAGAAAGTGCCATCCTTCTTCTTAACAAACAACACTGGCGCTCCCCAAGATGACACATTAGGGCGGATAAAGCCCTTATCAAGCAACTCTTGCAACTGTACTTTCAACTCTTTCAATTCTGCAGATGCCATTCTATATGGTGTTATAGAGATTGGGTCCACACTAGGCATAACATCAATCTCAAACTGCACCTCTCTTTCTAGAGGTAATCCTGGCAATTCATCAGGAAACAAATCCAAAAAGTCACATACTGTAGGGATGTCTCTCAGTGTTGGACTCTCCACTTGGGTGTCTATCACATGTGCCAAGTATGCTTCACACCCCTTTCTGATCATCCGAAATGATGTTTAATGGCAGTAAATGCCTCTCCCCATGTATTACCACATCACTGTACAGAGGGAGACCAAAAGTGACTGTCTTCAGTCTACAGTCAATCATGGCGTGATGCCTGGCTAACCAATCCATGCCCAAGATAATATCATAATCTCTGAAGGACATTTCAATCAAATCTAATAGAAAAACATGTGCTTGGATCACCAAAGGATAGTCTCTATAAATTCTGTTGACCTGAACCTCTTATCCTAATGGACTAGTTACTAGCACTTCGAAACCCATTTTGACACACGAAATAGCAAGTGAACTGACTATGCTAGCACTAACATATGAGTAGGTTGAACCCGGATCAAACAGTACAAATACATCTTGATTAGAGATAGAGAATGTACCAGCTACAACATCGAAAGTCTCAGCCTCTTCTTGCTTTCTCATCGTGTAAACCCTAGCTAAAATACTTCCTTGTGCTAACTGACTAACAGTACCCTAACTGCCCGAAGCATTGCCTCTACCTCTACCTCTTCCTTTGTTAACCGGTTATGAACCTCTGATAGCAAGACTCTGAACAGATCCTTCTGCAATAGTAGGAGCTAGACCAAATCTAGGGGCACTAGTGCAGTCCTTAGCAAGATGGCCCTTGCCTCCATAGTTAAAGCAGGCTCCTGTTGCCCAATAGCATTCTCTCCCATGAATCTTGCCACAAGTCTCACAGGGGCGAGGAGGATATGAACCCTTGGTCGACTGCTGACCAGATCTAGAAGGTCTCTGTCTAGAGAATCTGCCCCTTCCAAACCTTCCACCTCGACCTTTGCTAGGTCCCCCAAATTTCTTCTTCTTTCCAGAGGTACCACTGAGACTTTGCTCTACTGATTTTTCCCCTTTATCTTTCTCTGATTTTTCAATCTTCTCAGATTTTTCTTTTGCTATGGTTGCTTCTAATTCAATTCTTTCTAACTCAAGTGCTTGAGAGATGGGCTCTGAGAAGTTTCTGTGTCTGAATCCCTCTACTTGCATCCGTAGGCTGGGCTTCAAACTCGTCTCAAATCTCTTGCACCTTTCTTTGCTGGTAGACAGGAGACTCCCAGCATAGTGGCTTAAGCGGGAGAACTCCCTCTCATACTCTGCCATTGATCTGTTGCCTTACTTCAAACTCAGAAATTCTTGCAATTTTTGATCTACATATGCATCTGGGATATATTTCTGTCTGAACTCTCTAATGAAGTCGTCTCAGCTCAATACTGGCAGTTCTGCTAAGCTTTGGGGGATGGTCTTCCACCAATCATAAGCATCCCCTTATAGTAGCGATACTGAATACTCGAATTTTAGTTCATCTGGGCAGTACAGTTTCTTAAACACTTGGTCCATTCTCTCCAGCCACTACTCTGCCTCTAAAGGGTCTACTATGCCCTTGAATTCTGTCGCCCCATACTTCAACAACTTATCATATTGTCTAAATGGAGCTTGAGGTTGCATTACAGAAGTCTGGGGTGGAGCCTGAGCAGGCATACCCCCAGCCATCTGTTGAAATATTACCGCCATTTGCTATGCAAAATGTGCAGGAAACTGCGGCATTTGTGGGGCTGGTGCCACTGACCCACTAACATTTTGGAGAGCTGGGGCTTTCCCTTGGGCCTCAGCCTCTACAGACTGCTCAACAGAGCGATCCCCTTCTTCCATATCAGTCTGGAGTTAGGATATCTCTTGAACAAATAACACAAGGAGATTCCCTCCGTTAGTTCATATTTATGATGTAATGCACTATATGTAACAAATAAGAACATTGAGCAGTTGTACTTAGCAAAGAAAAGACACAAATTCACAAGTTAACACGTACTTTAAAAATTTGCTCTGATACCACTAAAACATGTCACACTTTACCCCTCTGTAAGGCATAACATAATCCCGTAGAATACCTAATGAACTGTCGAACTTCACCTACCGATATCTCATTAAGTACCCTACAAGGGATTTTAAAACAATTTTCTTACTTTTTATAAGTGGTGAGCATTTTCTAATAGGTATCAAAACATTTAATTAGAGTTTGAAAACTAGTTAGGATTTTTGTCCCATTTTATTTTTCCGTAAATTTTATAAAAATTTCGGCAGAGTGCTATCTGTATTTTGAGAAAACAGTTCTTTAAATACCTGTAAAAAAGAACTTTCAATGATTTATCTCATCAACTTCATCAAATCAACATCCATCCCAACCAATTTCAACATCATTTCTCAATTTCCAAAATTCAAAGCAATAATTTCCAATTCAAAGAATATCCAAAATAATACTAAGTAATTTCATTCAAATTAAAACAAAATACTTTCATTTATATTTCATTACAGTTATAACAAATTACATTCATCCAAAATTTACATTAGAAAAATCCAACTAATATTATTACAAACTTTATACAACTGCTCATGACCAGTTTACATGTACATACATATACATATATCAAAATAACTATTACAATCAGGGTATAAAATATACCCGATAGAACTTCAGGGAAGGTGGCTCCACAATCCTTAGCAGCTCACTCTGCTGCTCCTCTAGTCTCAATATCTGCGACAGCAATAATAGCCATCACTGAGTACTATGACTCATTGGTGCACAACATACTAAAATAACATTTATGCAGAATTTAAATCATATTTATTAAAAAATTAAACTGAACATGAGCAATAAATTCAAAACATGACTTATAAAATTTTAATCCAAACAATTTCATTTCGAAAGTCTCAAAACAAATTTCATAAAAACACACAGTTATATCATGCCATTCGAAACATATTAAGCTCAATAGCCAAAGGCTTATGAGAAGTCACATCGCAAGGCTAGCTAGCTCAAATATATGGGAACCCATTCTTTTTGTTCTTCTACTGGCACACACCTCAACACTTCAGCCAGAGAAGGAATTAAAATTCGAAACTGACTTCCCCCACTAGTCGTGCTAGTGAGGTATTCAAATATATGGTCATGACACTGTGGTTTCAAAACCATCTTAACAATTTACTAAACATTTATTGTCATTTCAAACACAAACAATTAATCTTTCAACAATTTAAATCAAAAGCATAATAAACATTTCAATCCATTTGTGTCACAATTTAATATCTCAATTCATTCAAAAATAATTTGCAGAAGAAAATTTACAGAAATTTTATATTGTGCACAAACCTTATACGAGTCGCCTCTTGGCTTTGACTCAACACCTCGGGTTCTTTTCCGGTATTCCTTTCCACTGAAACACACAGTTTCACAGTGTTTCAGTATCACAATTTATCATAACTCTAAAAATAAATTCAAATCTACTTATACCTAGCTTTAATATGCTAAATTTGATGTTCTTTAAAATTTATATTTTGGGGTTACTATTCATGACACTATTCAAGTCAATTTATTGACTTTCTAATGCTTAATAGGTATGGGAATTCTAATTTCACTCACATACCACATTTTAGTTACCTAATTTGTTGGTTTTGGTTATTTTCTCAAATTTTAAGTCTTTTAGGCAAAATTGCAAATTTTTAGTTTTAGTGTCCTATTTTGTACTATTCTATTGGTCATGTTACTGTTAGAATTTGGCTATGTTTTCTTCATAGAAATTTTTCCTTATTGTCTTAACTTTATTTCCCTTTTTCAATCACTCCATTTGGAGTTTTTTAGCTCAAATTATAGCCATTTGAACTTGGCTGGCTGGATTGGCCTAATCCGGATTTGGCCAATTTGTTCACTATGCTATGGTTACTTTCTGGGCATGATTCCTAAACGAAAAATGTGCCATTTTGTGTCTAGTTTCATTCCCAATTGGCCTCACACCAATTGGGTTGGTAAATTTTCAGTTTTAGTCCCTAAAAGGGACCTTGATCATGCTGTCTGCAGAATGTCCATAACCAATCCAAATTTCCATTCGGTTCCAACACTTCCAACATACCACAATTGGTCATACATGTCACACCTTACCCCTCTGTAAGGCATAACATGATCCCGTAGAATACCTAATGAACTACCGAACTTCGCCTACCGATAACTCATTAAGTACCCTACAAGGGATTTTAAAACAATTTTCTTACTTTTGACAAGTGGTGAGCATTTTCTAACAGGTATTAAAACATTTAATTAAAGTTGAAAGCTAGTTGAAATCTTTGGCCCATTTTATTTTTCCACAAATTTTATAAAAATTTTGACACAGTTCCATCTGTATTTTGAGAAAATAGTTCTTCAAATACCTGAAAAAAAGCACTTCCAATAATTTTCCTCAACAACTTCTTCAAATTCACAATTATTTCAATCAATTTCAATACATTTAACAACTTCCAAAAATTCAAATCCACCATTTTCTATATCCAACAATCATCAAATACCATTAATGAATTTCATTCAATTCAAAATAAATGCTACCATACATATTTCATTAATGACAAAGTAATTTATATACACTATTGCAAAAATTTACATTGAGAGAAACTCAAACTAAAATTTATTACAAACTTAATATAAGCTTTGTACAAGTTGCTCAAGACGGAATTTACATGTCCATATAATTACATGCAATACATTCATCAAAATGGATATTTACAGTTAGGGTATAAATTATACTCGATAACTTCAAGCTGATAGATCCTCAATCCTCAGTAGCTCAGTCTGCTGCTCCTCTAGTCTCCAAATCTGCGACAGCAATAACAACCATCACTGAGTAATAGGACTCAGTGGTGCAAAACATACTAAAATAATCTTTATGCAGAATTAAATACAAAACATGAATTATGAGATTTTCAATCAACAAGTTCATTTCACAGTATCAAAACACATTTCATAAAACCCACAGTTAAATCATGCCATTTGAAACAAATATGATCTCAATAGCCAGAGGCTAAGGAGAAGTCACTCACAAGGCTAGCTAGCTCAAATATATGAAAATAATTTACAGAAATTATACGTTGTGCACAAACCTCAAGCGAGTCGCCTCTTGGCCTTGACTCGATTCCTTGGGTTCTTTCCCGGTGCTCTTTTCAATTGAAACACACAATTTCACAGTGTTTTACTACCATAACTTAGCATAAATCAAGAAATAAATTTAACTTCACTTTTACCTAGCTCTAATGTGCTAAACTCGACGTTCTTTAATTTTTGTGTTTTGGGGTTATTATTTACTATACTATTCAAGTCAATTTGTTGACTTTCTAAGGCTTAATAGGTATGAGAATTCCAACTTCACTCACATACCACATTTTGGTCACTAAATTTTTTGGTTTTGGTTGTTTATTCAAATTTTAAGTCTTTTAGGCAAATTTGATAATTTTCAGTTTTGGTGTCTAAGGTTGCACTGTTCCATTGGTCACTTTACTGTTGAAATTTGGATAAACTTTCTTCATAGAAAATTTTCTCTATTGTCTTAAGTTTTTTCTTCTTTATGAATCACTCCAATTGGAGTTTTATAGCTCAAGTTATAGCCATTTGAACCATGGCTGCCGGATTGGACTCAACCCAGTTTTCTAGGCAAATTTTGGTTCTGGCAGTTTTAGGTCACCAATTTTGGGTGGCCAAATGACTTGGTTAATGACATAATTTGGGTTTGTGTTCTTCATGAAAGTTTTAGGTCTATATCTCAACTGTCCACTGGTAAAATTTCAGGTCATTTAGAGCTACCTAGCTTAAGTTATGGCCAAATGAACAAACACTGTTCATTTGCTTATTTTGTACAGGGCAGACTGAGATTTTCCAAGTTTGGTCAATGTGTTCACTAGGTTTTGGTCACTTTTTGGGCATGCTTCCTAAATGAAAATTGTGTCATTTAGTGTCTATTTTCATTCCCAATTGGTCTCATACCAATTGAACTTGTAAATTTTCATTTTTGGTCCCTCAAAGGTAACTTGGTCATGCTGCCAGCAACATGACCACACTCAATCCAAGTTTGCTTTTGATTCAAACACTCCTAACACACTTCATTAGGTCACAATTGACCATTTCTCTCCTTAAACTAGGTCTAAGACATCATTTACCAATTTTTCACATTTTTGTCTCTAAACCCTAAGTGTCCAAACCCTAACCACACTAAATTGTTGCATTTAGCTAATTCAAAGTCTTTAATTATAATCACTCAACTAATTGAGGTTCATATACTCATTTAAATCAATCAAACCATGCAACAAACCCTCATACACATGCTGGATAAATTTCACTTATGGTCCCTCACAAATATTTTTATTTCATTTCTTTAGTTCTAAGTTCATTTAAGTAACTAAACATGCATTTAAAGTAGAAAATTGAAAGTTAGCATACTAACCTTCGGTGAAGTCTTTGATCTTCACTCTTTATTCCAATTTCTCCCTTTTTCTTTCCTCTATTCTTCCTTTCTATGGTAATTTAGAAGTTTTCTAGGGTTTAAGGTTTAAATTTATTGGAAGGATTCAAGTTATTCAAGCTTGAATAACTCATCAATGGTGGACAAACATGGAGGAGGGAGAGAGAGGGATTTCGGCTAGCAAGAAGAAGAAGAAGAAAAATAATTTTTTTGTTTCTTTATTTTAGATATTTATCCTTTAATTGACTTAGTCAAATTATTAAGTAAATAAAAATTATTTATGACCTTATAGGTGATGTCACCATGATGATGTCACTACCTTTTTAACTTTTTTTTCCCTTTTTTTGTCTATTTATTTTTCTATTAGTTTTTTAATTTAATTCTCGATTCCAAAATTTTCTTTTCTCCAATTTTATTTGACAGTTAGGTCAAGAGTCAGCTCTCGGGGTCAATTGACCAAATTACCCCTCGCCGGTTTAACCCGATTTGCAAATAATTCAATATTTCTTCCGGCTCTCTGACCTAATTATTTGACTGACTTAATAATTCTTTTTCGTGATTTTCTCTTTTCCACTGTGTTTATAATGGTCCTAAGGACCGTGGCGTCACATTTTACGGTTCGAAACTTGAGTTTAAATTGACTTTGCAACCCTTCCCGAGAAGGTCACCCATCGCTGTGACTCTCGGCTTGTTTAACTTCTTATGTTCTGTTTTTCTTATTTATACTTAACTAATTGACAATTATTAATTATTTGTATTTATAGCTTATCTAGTTGTCTTAAGAGTGGTTCTAAACCCCTTAATTGTCCGGACCGACTCCGGTCACCGAAACAGTGAAATATACCAAGCTATACAAATAGGGGTGTTACAATTCTCCTCCCTTTAAATAAATTTTGTCTCGAAATTTTATCTGGTATCAATCTCTGAACAGCTGTGGGTGTTGCCTCCTCATGTCCTCTTATCATTCCCAAGTAGCCTCCTGGCCCGAATGATGGTTCCATAGCACTTTCTGTAACATCCTCCCGGTAACAACTCCGTACAGTCTACTGTTCCGGTGACCGGTGTCGGTCCGAACAGCTAGAATGTCCGGAAAAATATTTAAACTAAAGCGAGGAACCATAATTAACTCAAATATTGATAAGAAAAATTTAGTAAAAATTTTAGAAATAAAATACAAACAAGTTAAATGAGCCGGTGCCCAAGCGATGGGTAACCAGAGGGAAGTTGCGGTTCTCGCAACGAGGAGCCCTAGACTCGGGGGAAAAATTATAAAATAATTTTTGAGACTCCAGAGAAGGGTCATTGAGGTTCTTATGGCATTAGAATGCCAAGAAAATATTTAGAAAAATTTTTCAATCGGTACAGACAATTTTGACCCGTTAAGCCAAACGGAGGGCATTTTGGTCATTTCGCCTTCAGAGACGATTTTTGGCCGACTTGTCCAGTTGAGTAAATAATTATTACGATCTAAAATATGAATAAATATTGCTAAAAATTAAATTGAAAATGAGTAGTGATGAAAAGAAAAGAAAAATGAAATAAAAAGCAAATTATGACATCATATGATGTCATCCAACACTCTCCAACCAATCACTATTTGACAAGAAAATTAAAAGAGATTAAAATGACATAAAAAATGAGGTAAAAATAGAACAATTCCAGCAGCCCTTCTTCTTATTCACGCACCAAAGAGAGAAACAAGAGGAAAACCACCATTAAAGCTCCAAATGAGCTTGATTCCATAGCCAACTACACCAAAACCTCACCCTCTCTTCACAAAAAATTTTCCTTATCACTAGAGCTAAATTTGGGCAGCCATTAGAAGAGAAGAAAGTGAAAGAAAGTGAAGTCAAGCTTGGGAAAATTCTGCCCTGCAAGAGGTTAGTGCCTATTATGCATACATCTTTCTCTTTCCATGATTAGAGACCTAAAATAAGCAAGAATTTGTGAATTAAATGAATGGAATTTATGTGTATGTATACAATGAATTTTGGCAGCCCTAGGGAGGAACAAGATTAAGTGTTTTTGATGGACTTAGAGTGGACTAAAGATGATGTTTAAGGTATATATATATATATGTATGATGAATTGGTGTGCTAACTAAGGTAATTGGTGTAATCCTTGAAAATGAGCTAGGGTTTGGGAGTGAAACTTGGATTTAGCTTAGGAAATTGTTAGAGAACATTTTAATGGTCAATTAGTGACCATTTTAGGTAAGTTGACCATAATTTGGACTGAAATATGGAATGGCAAAGTGGAATGGTAGGCTGCCTAGGGGCAGCAGCAGGGTGACTGAAATTTCAGTCCACTTGGACTGCCATATCCTTGGCTGTGTTAGTCCAATTGGTGTTTGGCCAATTGGACATGAAACTAGGCTTATAATGGCACATTTTTGCTGAAGAAACCATGCCCAAAAGACCAAAGCAAGAGGACCAAAATTTGGCCCCATTCCGGATACCCTGCAACCAGCACCTGCAGAAATGACCAAATGAACAGTAACTGTTCATTTGGCCATAACTCACTGTAGAATGGTCAAATTGACCTGAAATTTTTACAGTAACAAGATAAGATATAGACAAAAAACTTTCATGAAGAACATCACCCCAAATTATGCCATTAACCCATTCAAATTATTGAGCAAAGTTAAGTTATCAAACCTGCAACTCTGCAGATTTTCACTTGAGTAGTAATGTTTGGATGGCTATAACTCTCTCTAGAAAACTCGGATTTAGGCGATTCTTGAACCGATAGAAACCTAAGGCATGGTAGAACATTTCATATGAAGAAAGTTAGACCAAATTATGAACTTAACTTGATCAAATTACTGACCAAAGTTGGATTAAAATCTGCCAGAACCCAAAATCTCAGCATGAACAGTGCACATGAACAGTAAACTTATTTTGGCCATAACTTGAGCTACAAAACTCCAAATGGAGTGATTCGAAAAAAGAAATTAAACTAGACAAAATAAGGAACAACTTTCATGTTTACCATTTCCTCATATTTCCACTGTAACAGTCCCTAATGGAATAGTAAAGTTATGGTACAAATTCTGAAATTTCTGCCCCTTAGTGCTAAGCTTGGAAATGGATTTGGTGACTTATTCCAACAAGTTTTAAATGAAAAATGTGGTATTTTTGAAGTGCCAAAGCCAATGAACCTACTTTCTATGCAAAAGTCAACTTTTTGTTTGACTAATAAAGTGAATAGTGACACCAAAACTTGAAATTCAAAAATGTGAAACTTAAAAATGCAAAATGCCTTAGTAGGCCTAATGTGATTGGTTTGGATAGTTTGGCATGCCAATAGGGTATTGTTTTAGCAGTACTGCGAAAGGCTTGATGCCTGTATTCATGGATTTATGCCCGTATTCATGGTTTTTATGCCCGTATTCATGGCTTTTATGCCGATTATGTGATATCATGGCTTTTTAGCCATACTGACTGCATATGTGGTTGACGTTCTGCGTCCCATGGTATGACGGCCCGAGGCACCGCGGTGTCCAGTGCCAACGACCCGTTATCCAGTCCAGTCATCCAGTATAGGTTACTTGGGCATGGAAAAGTATAACTGTGATTGAACTGATCATTAAAGAAAATACGAAAATTAAGTATCAGGAATGATTACCAAAAATACAAAGAAGCTCAAGATCATGAAGAAAATAATTAACGAAATGCATGAAGAAGTTAATATCATAAAACATGATTAGCCCTCGACTAAACAATAAGTTAGTAATTATTCATTTCTTATGAACACAATAGCAAGGAAATTATTATTTTTATTTGCACATTATATTTTCTTGTATTATTGGCACCACTAAGCTTTATGCTTAGCGCGTCGCTTTTGCAATGCGTAGGTACTGAAGATTTGGACAGAGGGCCCAGTAGACCACAGATTCGGTAAGGCAGTTCACAGTTCTGCATAGTGTCCGTGTCACCTCAACCTGCGATTGCATTGGTAGGACACTAGGTGTCATTTTGGCATTTTGTAACTAAATTTTTATTTTCTCATATGTATTTGGATCTATGTAATGTATTTTGATGTTCATGTAAATAATGAAAGTTATGGTCATGATTGCAAATTTGAGCATTTATTTATTGTTTGTATATGAGTATTATGAGAAATGGATGTTTGAGAAATGAAAAGGTTGTTGAGAACTGAAATTGAGAAATGAATGGTTGAAAAATGTTGAGATTTTCAATAATTGGAGTTTGAGAGTGATGAGATGATTGAATATGATCTTAGGAAGTGTTTTTCACAGGTTCCGAAGAACGGTTTTCTCCATTTTTAGTCGGTATTCTGCCGTATTTTCTTTAAAATTTTTTGGAACCTCAAATAAATAAAAATTTCGATAAATGGCTTAAATAAATTATATTTCACAAGTTATATTCAAAAGGAAGAATAAAAATGAATTAAGATAAAATAGAGTGCTCGGCACACTGAGTGGCATAACTTGCTCGGCTACACTGTAGTCGAGTAAGGGGTGTCACACTTTCACCAACGGTATCTGCTTGTTCTGTAGTTGCTTCACCTCATAAGCCAGAATCTCTATGGGTTCTTCTTCATATGTGAGGTCTGGATTGACTTCAATTTCCTCTACTGGTAGTACATGAGATGGGTCTAATCGATACCTCCTCAACATAGACACATGGAAGACATTATGTATCTTCTCCAACTATGGAAGTAGTGCCAACCGATATGCCAAAGGACCCACTCTTTCCAAAACCTCAATGGCCCCATGAAGCGAGGATCAGTTTCCCCTTTCTGCCAAATCTCATAATCCTCTTCCATGGGGAAACCTTGAGGAATACATTCTCACCCACTACATACTCAATATCCCTTCTCTTCAGATCAATGTAGGACTTCTGACGGTCTGATGCAGTCTTAAGTCGATCTCTGATCACCCTGATCTTCTCCTCAGTTTGCTGAACAATTTTGGGTCCAATCATCTTTCTTTCACCCACATCATCCCAACACAATGTGGTTCTACATTTTCTGCCATACAAAGCTTCATATGGAGGCATCCTAATGCTTGATTGGTAGCTGTTGTTATAAGCAAACTCAATCAAAGGCAAATGTGTGTCCCAACTACCCTCAAACTCAATCACACAAGCCCTTAGCATGTCCTCTAAGATCTGAATTACCCTCTCAGATTAGCCATTTGTCTATGGGTGGAATGTCGTACTGAAGTTCAATCTAGTTCCTAGGGCTCTCTGAAGACTACCCCAGAATCTAGAAGTGAACCTAGGATCTCTGTCTGATACAATGGATACTAGCACTCCATGCAGTTTCACAATCTCATCAATGTACAACTTGGCGAATCTTTCTAAATTGTAGTCCATCCGGACTAGTAGAAAATGAGCAGACTTGGTTAGTCTATCAACAATGACCCATACTGCATCATGACTCTTCTGTGTTCTCGGAAGTCCCATCACAAAATCCATCGTCCCATTTCCATTCTGGTACTGGTAGTGGATGTAATAACCCAGCAGGTACTTGATGCTCTGCCTTTACTTGCTGACAAGTTAGGCATTTAGAAACAAACTCTACCGCATCTCTCTTCATACCCATCCACCAGTAATGCTCCTTTAGCCCTCTATACATTTTTGTGCCACCAGGGTGCATGGCAAAAGGAGACTCATGTGCTTCCTTCAAAATGATCTTCTTCAAATCAACATCATCAGGAACACATATTACGCCTGGTGTGATGAGACCATCATCTCTGATTGAGAATTCTGGTTTCTTGCCCTGCCGGACTTCTTCCAACAGCTTCTGATACTTCTGATCATTCTAAGCAGCTATTCTGATATGATCAATCAACACTGGCTGTACATGCCATGCAACTGCTGTCTGCCCATCATCACTTATTTCTAAGCTGGTATGCAATGATCTTAACTCATGTACCATAGACAAAGGAGTAACCCGCAGACTTGTCATAGTCTTGCGACTTAAGGCCTCAGCCACAACATTGGCTTTTCCTAGCTGATAGTCTATCAGACAATCATAGTCTTTTATTAACTCTAACCATCTCCTCTGTCTCAAATTCAACTCTTTCTAGGTGCCCAAATACTTCAAACTCTTATGAACTGTGTAGATGTAACACTTTTCCCCATACAAATAGTGTCTCCAGATCTTAAGAGCAAACACAATAGCTGCAAGCTCCAAGTCATGTGTCGGATAGTTCCTTTCATGAGGTTTTACCTGCCGTGATGCATAGGCAATAACATTCCGATCTTGCATCAACACACAACCCAACCCATTGTAAGAAGCATCACTATAAACTGTATATTCTTGCCCCGGAGTAGGTAAAGTCAGGACTGGAGCTTCAGTCAAACAGTTCTTCAATTCATCAAAACTCTGTTGGCATATATCCGTCCACTGAAATTTCACATTTTTTCTAAGCAGCTTGGTCAATGGAGATGCCAACATGGAGAATCCCTTCACAAACTGACGGTAGTATCCAGCTAAACCCAGAAAACTACGAATCTCAGTGATATTTCTGGGTGGCCTCCAATTAAGGATAGCTTTAATCTTACTTGGATCTACCTGAATGCCATCTACTGATACTACATGCCCCAAGAAAGATATTTCTTTCAGCCAAAATTCACATTTTGACAATTTGGTATATAGCTGTTTCTCCCTTAAAGTTTGTAGTACAATCCGCAGATGTCTATCATGCTCTTCTGCACTCCTCGAATATACCAATATATCATCAATAAATACCACAACAAACTAGTCGAGGTATGGTCTGAAGATAGTGTTCATCAAATCCATAAAAGCAGCTGGAGCATTAGTTAACCCGAGTGGCATAACCAAAAACTCATAATGGCCATAGCGGGTTCTAAAGGCAGTTTTAGAAATACTCTGCTCTTGTACATTCAGCTGATAATAACCTAATCTTAGGTCAATTTTGGAGAACAAAGCTGCACCCCTCAACTGATCAAACAAGTCATCAATGCGAGGCAACGGGTATCTATTCTTTATTGTCACCTTATTCAACTGTCGATAGTCAATACACAAGCGGAGAGTGCCATCTTTCTTCTTTACAAACAACACCGATGCTCCCCAAGGTGACACACTAGGGCGGATAAAGCCCTTGTCAAGCAATTCTTGCAATTGCACTTTCAACTCTTTCAATTCTACTGGTGCCATTCTATATGGCGTTATGGAGATTGGGTCCACACCAGGCATAACATCAATCTCAAACTGCACCTCTCTTTCTGGAGGTAATCCCAGTAATTTATCAGGAAACACATCCGGAAATTCACATACCATAGGGATGTCCCTCAGTGCTGGACTCCCCACTTGTGTGTCTGTCACATGTGCCAAGTATGCTTCACACCCCTTCCTGATCATTCTTCTGGCTAGTGCAGCTGAAATGATGTTTGATGGCAGTAAATGCCTCTCCCCATGTATTACCACATCATTTTACTGAGGGTGACCAAAAGTGACTGTCTTCAGTCTACAGTCAATCACGGCGTGATGCCTGGCTAACCAATCCATGCCTAAAATGATATCATAATCTCTGAAGGGCATTTCAATTAAATCTGACAGGAAAACATGTCCTTGGATCACCAAAGGACAGTCTCTATAAATTCTGTTGACCCTGACCTCTTGTCCTAACGGACTAGTTATTAGCACTTCAAAACCCATTTGGACACAGGGAACAGCAAGTGAACTGACTATGCTAGCACTAACATATGAATGGGTTGAACTCGGATCAAACAACACAAATACTTCTTGATCAGAGATAGAAAATGTACCAGCTACCACATCAGAAGTCTCAGCCTCCTCTCGCTGTCTCATTGTGTAGACTTTGGCTGAAGCACTTCCTTGTGCTGACTGACCAACCGTGCCTTGACTACCAGAAGCAGTGCCTCTACCTCTGCCTCTTCCTCTGCCAACAGACTGTGAACCTCTGGGAGAAGGACTCTGAATAGATCCTTTGGCAGTAGTAGGAGCTGGACCATATTTAGGAGCACAAGTACAATCTTTTGCTAAATGGCCCTTGCCTCCACAGTTAAAACAGGCTCTAGTGGCCCAATAGCATTCCCCCCCCATGAATCTTGCCACAAGTCTCACAGGGGCAGGCAAAATATGAACCCTTGCTCTACTGCTGACCAGACCTAGGGGGTCTCTATCGAGAAAATTTGCCCCTACCAAATCTTCCACCTCGACCTCTGCTGGGTCCACTAAATTTTTTCTTTTTCCCAAAAGTACCACCAGAACTTTGTTCAACTGATTTTTTCCCCTTATCTTTTTTAGATTTCTCAGCTCTCTCTGATTTTTCTTTTACTGGGGTTTCTTCTGATTCAATCCTTTCTAACTCGAGTGCTTGAACATGAGTTCTGAAAAGTTGCTGTGTCTAAATGCCACTACTTGCATTCTCAAACTGGGCTTCAAACTAGTCTCAAATCTCTTGCATGTTGCCTTGCTGGAAGAAAGGAAACTCCCAGCATAATGACTTAAGCGGGAGAACTCCCTCTCATACTCTGCCACTGATCGATTCCCTTGTTTCAAACTAAAAAATTCTTGCAATTTCTGATCAACATATGCATCTGGGATGTATTTCTATCTGAATTCTCTGATGAAGTCATCCCAGGTCAGCACTGGTGGTTCAGCCAAGCTGTGGGGGATGGTCTTCTACCAATCATATGCATCCCCTTGCAGTAGCGACACAGAATATTCAAACTTTAGTTCATCTTGGTAGTGCAACTTCTTAAATACTCTATCCATCCTTTCAAGCCATTGCTTTGCATCTAAAGGGTCCACTGTCCCCTTAAATTCTATAGCCCCATACTTCAGTAATTTATCATACTGTCTGGCTGGAGGCAGTGGTTGTGCCACAGGTGTCTGGGGTGGAGCTTGAGCAGGCATACCCCTAGCCATTTGTTGAAACATCGCAGCCATCTATTGTGCAAACTGTGCAGGAAACTGCAGCATTTGTGGGGCAGGTGCTACAAATACACTAACATTCTGTAAAGCTGGGGCTTCCCCTTGTGCCTCAGCTTCAACAAATTGCTCGACTGAGCGATCCCATTCTTCCATTTCATTATGAAGTTAGGGTATCTCCTGAATAAGTAACACATAGAGATTTCCCTCCGTTAGTTCATATTTATGATGTAATGCACTGTATGTAACAAATATGAACATTGAGTAGTAGTACTTAACAAAGAAAAGACACAAATTCTCAAGTTAAAACATACTTCAAAAATTTTGCTCTGATACCACTAAAACATGTCACACCTTACCCCTCTGTAAGGCATAACATGATCCCGTAGAATACCGAATGAACTACCGAACTTCACCTACTGATAACTCATTAAGTACCCTACAAGGGATTTTAAAACAATTTTCTTACTTTTGACAAGTGGTGAGCATTTTCTAACAGGTATTAAAACACTTAATTAAAGTTGAAAGCTAGTTGAAATCTTTGGCCCATTTTATTTTTTCGCAAATTTTATAAAAATTTTGACACAGTTCCATCTGTATTTTGAGAAAATAGTTCTTCAAATACCTGAAAAAAAGCACTTCCAATAATTTTCCTCAACAACTTCTTCAAATTCACAATTATTTCAATCAATTTCAATACATTTAACAACTTCCAAAAATTCAAATCCACCATTTTCAATATCCAACAATCATCAAATACCATTAATGAATTTCATTCAATTCAAAATAAATGCTACCATACATATTTCATTAATAACAAAGTAATTTATATACACCATTGTAAAAATTTACATTGAGAGAATCTCAAACTAAAATTTATTACAAACTTAATATAAGCTTTGTACAAGCTGCTCAAGACTAAATTTACATGTCCATACAATTACATGCAAGACATTCATCAAAATGGATATTTACAGTTTGGGTATAAATTATACCCGATAACTTCAAGCTGATAGATCCTCAATCCTCAGCAGCTCAGTCTGCTACTCCTCTAGTCTCTAAATCTGTGACAGCAATAACAGCTATCGCTGAGTACTAGGACTCAGTGGTGCACAACATACTAAAATAATCTTTATGCAGAATTAAATACAAAGCATGAATTATGAGATTTTCAATCAACAAGTTCATTTCACAGTATCAAAACACATTTTATAAAACCCATAGTTAAATCATGCCATTCGAAACAAATATGATCTCAATAGCCAGAGGCTAAAGAGATGTCACATCACAAGGCTAGCTAGCTCAAATATATGGATATCCATTCAAATTCCTCTTCTACTGGCACACACCTCAACACTTCAACCAGAGAAGGAATGAAAATTCGAAACTGATTACTCCCACTAGTCATGCTAGTGAGGTGTTTAAATAAATGGTCATGACACTGTGGTTTCAAAACTTATCTTAATAATTTGCTAAACATTGTCATTTCAAATATACACAATTAACTTTCAACAATTTAAATCAAAGCATCATAAATAATGTCACAATTCACTATTTCAATTTATTCAAAACAATATGCAGAAAATAATTTACAGAAATTATACGTTGTGCACAAACCTCAAGCGAGTCACCTCTTTGCCTTGACTCAATTCCTCAGGTTCTTTCCCGGTGTTCTTTTCGACTGAAACACACAATTTCATTGTGTTTCAATACCATAACTTAGTATAAATCCAAAAATAAATTTAACTTCACTTTTACCTAGCTCTAATGTGCTAAACTCGACGTTCTTAAATTTTTGTGTTTCGGAGTTGCTATTCACTATACTATTCAAGTCAATTTGTTGACTTTCTAAGGCTTAATAGGTATGGGAATTCCAACTTCAACCACATACCACATTTTGGTTGCTAAATTTTTTGGTTTTAGTTGTTTATTCAAATTTTAAGTCTTTTAGGCAAATTTGATAATTTTCAGTTTTGGTGTCTAAGGTTGCACTGTTCCATTGGTCACTTTACTGTTGAAATTTGGCAAAACGTTCTGCATAGAAAATGTTTCCTATTTTCTTAAGTTTATTCTACTTTTTGAATCACTCCAATTAGAGTTTTTTAGCTCAAGTTATAGCCATTTGAACCATGGTTTCCGGATTAGACTCAACCCAGTTTTCTGGGCAAATTTTGGTTCTGGCAGTTTTAGGTCACTAAATTTGGGTGGCCAAATAACTTGGTTAATGGCATAATTTGGGTTTGTGTTCTTCATGAAAGTTTTAGGCCTATATCTCAACTGTCCACTGGTAAAATTTCAGGTCATTTAGAGCTGCCTAGCTTAAGTTATGGCCAAATGAACAAACACTGTTCATTTGGTCATTTTGTACAGGGGAGACTGAGATTTACCATGTTTGGTCAATTTGTTCACTAGGTTTTGTTCACTTTTTGGGCATGCTTCCTAAATGAAAATTGTGTCATTTAGTGTCTATTTTCATTCCCAATTGGTCTCATACCAATTGGACTTGTAAATTTTCATTTTTGGTCCCTCAAAGGTAACTTGGTCATGCTGCCAGCAGCATGACCACACTCAATCCGAATTTGCTTTTGATTCAAACCCTCCTAACACACTTCATTAGGTCACAATTGACCATTTCTCTCCTTAAACTAGGTCCAAGACATCATTTACCAATTTTTCACATTTTTGTCTCTAAACCCTAAGTGTCCAAACCCTAACCACACTAAATTGTTGCATTTAGCTAATTCAAAGTCTTTAACTATAATCACTCAACTAATTGAGGTTCATATACTCATTTAAATCAATCAAACCATGCAACAATACCCTCATACACATGCTGGCTGAATTTCACTTATGGTCCCTCACAAATGTTTTTATTTCATTTCTTTAGTTCTAAGTTCATTTAAGTAACTAAACATGCATTTAAAGTAGAAAATTAAAAGTTAGCATACTAACCTTTGGTGAAGTCTTTGATCTTCACTCTTTATTCCAATTTCTCCCTTTTTCTTTCCTCTATTCTTCCTTCTTATGGTAATTTAGAAGTTTTCTAGGGTTCAAGGTTTAAATTTATGGGAAGGACTCAAGTTATTCAAGCTTGAATAACTCATCAATGGTGGACAAACATAGAGGAGGGAAAGAGAGGGATTTCGGCTAGCAAGAAGAAGAAGAAGAAAAAATAATTTTTTTGTTTCTTTATTTTGGATATTTATCCTTTAATTGACTTAGTCAAATTATTAAGTAAATAAAAATTATTTATGACCTCATAGGTGATGTCACCATGATGATGTCACTACCTTTTTAACTTTTCTTTTTTTTTTCTATTTGTTTTTCTATTAGTTCTTTAATTTAATTCTCGATTCCAAAATTTTATTTTCTGTAATTTTATTTGACAGTTAGGTCAAGAGTCAGCTCTCGGCTTCAATTGACCAAATTGCCCCTCGCTAGTTAAACCCGGTTTGTAAATAATTCAATATTTCTTTTGACTCTCTAACCTAATTATTTGACTGACTTAACAATTCTTTTTCGTGATTTTCTCTTTTCCACTGTGTTTATAATGGTCCTAAGGACCGCGGTGTCACATTTTACAGTTCGAAATTTGAGTTTAAATTGACTTCGCAACCCTTCCCGAGAAGGTCACCCATCGCTGTGACTCTTGGCTCGTTTAACTTCTTATGTTCTATTTTTCTTATTTATACTTAACTAATTGACAATTATTAATTATTTGTGTCTACAACTTATCTAGTTGTCTTAAGAGTGGTTCTAAACCCCTTAATTGTCCGGACCGACTCCGACCACCGGAACAGTGAAATATACCAGGCTATACAAATAGGGGTGTTACAATACATGATCATTTTCAGCTCAAACAAGGTCAAACATGCCATTTAACCAATTCTCAAAATTTTGTCTCCCAAAACCCTAGGTCCAAAACTCTAACTCACTAATTTTGTTACATTTTACTAAATCAAAACATATAAACACAATTTCTCAACTCATTCAAGCTCATGTACAATTTTAATTCAATCAAACTCATGCAAATCATACCCCCACCTAGGTTGGCTGAATTTCCCTTTGGTCCTCCAAAGATGTTTTCTTTTGATTGTAAGTTAATTTCTAAGTTACTCAAACTACAAACACAACTAATAAACTAAAATTTCAATTAAAAGAACTAACCTCACTTTAATGTTCAATCTTCAATTTTCTTTTTCTTTTCTTCCTTTTTTTCTTGATTAATCTTCTTCTCAAGTGAGGTTAACAAGGTTTAACTAAGGAGTTTCCCTTTTCTATGGCTGAATTATGGTTTCCTCAAGCTCAAAAATGAGCTTTCATAGAGGTTTTAAAAATGGAGAGGGAGAGAGTGAGTTGGCCGGCTTGGTAAGGAAGAAGAAGACTTTTGTTTTATTTTTTTTCTTTTCTTTTATGTGTTTTTAATCTAATTTAATTCACAATTATCCAATGATAATTTTAAATTTTTAATTATCAAGTTTATTGCATCATGCATGATGTCATGCATGATGTAATAAAAATTTTTCACTTTTTCAATTTTTTTTTTTTTGTTTTCTTTTCTTTTTTTCATTTATTTTTCTTTAGTTCTTTAATTTAATTCTTGATCCCAAAATTTTCTTTTCTTCGCTTTTATTAGACAGTTAAGTTAGGAGTCAGCTCTAGGGGTCAATTGACCAAATTGCCCCTCGTCGGTTTGATTCGGTTTGTAAATAATTCAATATTTCTTCCATATCTCTGACCTAATTATTTGACCGGCTAAACAATTCTTTTTTGTGATTTTCTCTTTTTCACTATGTTTACAATAGTCCTAAGGACCACAGCGTCACATTTTACGGTTCGAAATTTGAGTTTAAATTGACTTCGCAGTTGTTTCCGAGAAGGTCACCCATCACTGTGACTCTCGACTCGTTTAACTTCTTGTGTTCTATTTTTCTTATTTATACTTAACTAATTGATAATTACTAATTATTTGTGTTCAAGGCTTCTCTAAGTGTCTTAGATGTGGTTCTGATCCCATTAATAATCCAGACCGACACCGGTCACTGGAATTGTGAAATATACTAGGCTATGCAAATAGGGGTGTTACATTTTAGGCCTAATATTCTTCATAAAAGTTATTACCCTATGTCTTGTGGTCCCTCAAAAATTTTAATTACAATTTTCCAAAATTTGTAGAATTAGTTATGGCCAAATCACTGGCCTGGACTCAGGTACCCTGTGTCCTCAGGGTCCAAGTTCAAGTCAATAACTTTGACCTCCATTTTAGGGTTCTTATGTTCATAGTTTGAAGACCATGTCTAAAACAAAGTTGGAGCCTTGTTTCTTAGGGTTTCAAATCAGTATGGCTCATCCTAATTGAAGTTTCCTAGTGGAAGATATACTATAAATGTCACACCCTACCAGTCCGTAAGGCATAACATGATCCTGTAGTATACCTAATGAATTACCAACTTCATCTACTAATAACCCATTAAATATACTACAAGGGATTTTAAACCTTTTCTTACTTCTTTTTATAGTGGTGAGCACTATTTATAGGTGTTAAAAAATTTTTTAACTGAAGTGAAACCAGATAACACATTTGAAGAATTAATAATTTCTGTAAAAATTTTGGCAGAGTGCCATCTGTATTTTGAATAAACCAATTCTTCAAAAACCTGAAAAAAAACACTTCCTATATTTTGTTCAATCCCCAAACTCCAATATTCAATCAACACAATAAGTTTCTCAACATTTGCCAACTCAAATCCATAATAATTTTCCAGTGTTTTCAAAATCTAAGATAAAAGAAATACATCACAAATTTTACAAGCCAAAATAATTCACAATTTATTTACAACTTCAATGTACAATTTTAATTTACAACTGTTCAAAACCAAGAACACTATATACATACAGTGAACATACATTATAATACAAAATACAAAATATGGTATACTCAATATACCCGATGAACTCTCAATGAAGCACTAGCAGCCTAGTTTGCTGCCCTATCAGTCTGTCTATTTGTGATAGCAATGAAAAGCTATCGCTGAGTTAATGTCTCAGTGGTGCACAACATTAACAAAATACAACTTTAAATCATAAATCATAAGTCACATAAATAGTGGATACTTAAAACCATAATTAAATTCAAAGACAGTGAATGTCATAAAGAATTTAAACTCCATTTCATAATATCACAATAAATATCAATAAATCACACACACAGCTTAATAATTTTCAAAAGTCCAATTCATCCCAAGAGCCGATGGCTAATGAGGAATAACATAGCTAGCTAGCAATAATATGAGTACTCATTCTATTCATCCTCAATAGGCACACATCTCAACACTTCAGCCAGAGAGGGAATTCAAAGTCAATTCATCCCACTAGACAAGCTAGCGAGGAATTTAATCAATATACATGATAGCTATGGTTTCAAACCATTTACAATGCTTTTCAATCAATAAGTATCTATCAAATATCATTCAAACAATTTTTCACAATTTAAAACAATAATATACAAATAGTCATAATTTATTTCAATTGAAAAATTCAAAAGAAATAATTGTTGTGCACAAACCTCTAATAAATGTCTCTTGGCCCTGACTCAGTGTTTCCTTCCCCTTCCCTGAGTCTTTGCTAACTGAAACACACAATTTGAAGTGTTTCAGTACTCATTTAAACTATCTCTAATAATAAGGCTTAATAATTAATTTATTGAATTCTATTATTTTCCTTAGTCAACCTAAAATGTTGACCCTCGATGCACTCTAAGTGGATTAGGTTTAATGTTACCAATATATCACATTTTATAGCCCTTTAGTGTTGGTACATGTTACCAAATTCATTTTCATGCATATTGCATTTTATTACAATTTTTCAGATTTCGATATACTAATTTGACCTAGCCGGATGACCTAGTTCCCTTAGTTTTCGGGCTTTAGTCAAAACTACAAACTTGTAGGTCTATGTCTTATTGCACGCAGGGAAAAATTTCAGGTCATTCTAAGTTGTGTAGACCAAGTTATGGTCAATTTACCAATGCTGGATAGAATGTACCAAAATAGTAGGTTTAGGTCATTTTTAGGTCACTTTTGGTTCGGCCAGTTTTTGGACCTGAAATTGTGCAAGCTATTTGGCTTGCTTATTGTCACACCCCGGCTTAGTGGGCCCCAGCTCAAGCCCCTCTATGGGTGGCCATCTTGCCGGCGTACCCCTCTAGAAGCCGGCGATGCAACTCAAATCGGTACTGTCCGCTTTGGTGGAGTTCAATCCCTTCGCCCTGCAGAGCTAGGATTCAAACCCATATCACCTCACGGATTTGCTTCGCCTCTTACCAATTGAGCTGCCTGTCCGCTTTGGTGGAGTTCAATCCCTTCGCCCTGCAAAGCTAGGATTCGAACCCATATCACCTCACGGATTTGCTTCGCCTCTTACCAATTGAGCTGCAGCTCAATTGGTAAGAGGCGAAGCAAATCCGTGAGGTGATATGGGTTCGAATCCTAGCTGCAGGCGATTGAACTCCACCAAAGCGGACAGTATCGATTTGAGTTGCATCGTCGGCCTCTAGAGGGGTTCGCCGGCAAGATGGCCACCCATAGAGGGGCTTGAGCTGGGGCCCACTAAGCCGGGGTGTGACAATAAAAAAGGCGCAAATGTGACACCCCTTACCCGACTACAGTGTAGCCGAGCATGTTATGCCACTCAGTGTGCCGGAGCACTCTATTTTATCTTAATTCATTTTTATCATAGTTTTGAATATAACTTGTGAAATATAATTCATTTTAAGCCATTTATCGAAATTACTATTTATTTGAGGTTCCGAAAATTTTATAGAAAATCGTGAGTCTTGCTAAAAATCTGAAACAGTTCTTCGGAACCTATGAAAAACACTTCCTATATTCATTTTCCATCATCTCAACTCCATTTATCAAATTCTCAACAATGTTCAATCTCAGTTCTCATTCATCCATCTCACATGATACCATGCATAAATCATAGATAAACATTCACTTTTCCATTTACAACCACACTTTTCATTATTTACATGAATATCAAAATACATTACATAAGTTTCAAATACATATGAGAAAATAAAATCAATTACAAAATACCAAAATGACATCTAGCGTTCTACCAATGCCTGCTTGACGGTGAGGTGACACGACACTATGCGAGCGTGAAGCGCCTTATCGAATCTGTGGTCTCGGCGCTCTGTCCAATCTTGGTACCTACAGCGTTGCAAAGCGACGCGCTAAGCATAAAGCTTAGTGGTGCAAATAATAAAATAGAAAGAAATAATATGCAATATAAAAATCATAATTTCTTAGCCATTGTGTTCATAAGAACTGAATAATTACCAACTTAGTGTTTAGTCGAGGGCTAATTACGTTTTATGATATTAACTTCTTCATGAATTTTAAGTTTACAATGTATTCAATCGTAATCGTTCACGATATTTAGTTTTCGTATTTTCTTCAATAATCGGTTCAATTACGCTTATACTTTTCCATGCCCAAGTAACCTATCTTTGGACGATCGATTTGGATAACGGGTCGTTGGCACTGGACACCGCGGTGCCTTGGGCCGTCATACCATGGGATGCAGAACGTCAACCACGTATGCAGTCAGTATGGCTAAAAAGCCATGATATCACATAATCGGCATAAAAGCCATGAATACGGGCATAAAAGCCATGGATACGGGCATAAAGCCATGAATACAGGCATAAAAGCCTTTCCTTTCGCAGTACTGCTAAAACAATACCCTATTGGCATGCCAAACTATCCAAACCAATCACATTAGGCCTACTAGGGCATTTTGCATATTTAAGTTTCACAATTTTTGGATTTCAAGTTTTCATGTCACTATTCATTTCATTAGTCAATTAAAATGTTGACTTTTGCATAAACAATAGGTACATTGGTTTTAACACTCCCAATGTACCCCATTTTGCATTTAAAACTTGTTAGTTTTAGTCACTTTCTCAAAACTTAGGTCATTTTGGCAAAATTGCCAATTTTTTGGTTTTGGTGTCACTATTCACCTCATTGGTCAACAAAAATATTGACTTTTAGAATAAAAATGTGTACATTGACTTTGGCACTCCCAACATACCACATTTGGTGTTTAAAACTTGTTGGCATTAAGTGTTAATACCATTTCCAAGCATTAAACCAAAGGAGCAGATTTTTCAGTTTTGGTGAGTCAACTTCACTGTTCCATTGGACACTGTTACTGTTGGAATTTGAAGAAATGTAAAACATGAAAGTTGTTCCTTATTTTGTCTAGTTGAATTTACTTTTTTGAATCACTCCATTTGGAGTTTTGTAGCTCCAGATATGGCTCAAAAACCCAAGCTGTCCGGATATGCATTCTGCAGAAATTTACCATATCTACAGTGCATGAACAGTAACTTGAGTCACTTGGTTGAATGGGTTCTGGCCATAATTTTGGGTAGGTTCCTTCATGAAAGTTGTTTGTCTATGTCTTAACTTGTTGCTGTAAAAATTTCAGGCCAATTGACCAAATCTACAGTGAGTTATGGCCAAATGAACAGTTACTGTTCATTTGGTCAATTCTGCAGAGGCAGTTTCAGGGTATCCGGATTGGGGCCAAGTTTTGGTCCTCTTGCTTTGGTCTTTTGGGCATGGTTTCTTCAGCAAAAATGTGCCATTATAAGCCTAGTTTCATGTCCAATTGGCCAAATACCAATTGGACTAGCACAGCCCAAGTTATGGCAGTGCAAAGGGACTGAATTTTCAGTCCCTATGCTGCTGTCCTAGGGCAGCCTGCAACCCCTCTTTGCAACCTTATTCTTCAGTCCATTTGTTGGTCAAATTACCTAAAATGGTCACTAATTGACCATTAAAATGCTCTCTTATAATTTCCTAAACCAAGTTACATTTTTCTCACAAAACCCTAACTCATATTCATGTTTTTATACAATATGTCTTAGTTAGCTTTTTAATCATTGTTCTTGTATTTACAAACTTCCAACATAACTCTAATTCACTTCAAACTCATAAAAACACTCCCTCCTATTCCATAATTAGGGCAGCCGAAATTCATGTACACCTTCACAAGAATTTTTGTTCATTTAATTTACATTTTCTCACTAAATTCAAGTTGCTATTTATGAAATGAAAGAGTTTTAAGTATATAGAGCACTAACTTTGTTGTATGCCAATCCAAGCTTGAGAGAACTTCACTTTCCTTCTTCTTCTTGGCTGCCAAGAGCTTGTTTAAGGTGTGGGATTAATTTTTGATGGAGGGACTTATGGGTTTTAGGGTGAGGAAGCATGGAATTTAAAGCTTGAAAGAGCTTTCATGGAGGTGGCTATGGTGGAAACCCTCTCCTTCCTCTCTCTACGTTTTTGGCTGCTGGTTTTTGGTCCATTTGGTCTTCATTTTATGTCTTTTAATGGTTTAGTCAAATGGTAGCTTAATGGTGATTGGTGGTGGCTTTTTAATGACATCACCTTATGTAATTATTAAGCCTTTTTCTTCATTTTCTTTTCTTTCCTCCACTACTCATTTTTAATTTAATTTCTAGTAATGTTTATTCATATTTTGAGTCATAATAATTATTTACTCAACTGGACAAGTCGGCCAAAAATCACCTCTGAAGGCGAAATGACCAAAATGCCCTCCGTTTGGCTTAACGGGTCAAAATTTGCTGTACCGATTGAAAAATTTTTCTAAATATTTTCTTGGCATTCTAATGCCATAGGAACCTCAATGACCCTTCTCTGGAGTCCCAAAAATTATTTTATAATTTTTCCCCCGGGTCTAGGGCTCCTCGTTGCGAGAACCGCAACTTCCCTCCGGTTACCCATCGCTTGGGCACCGGCTCGTTTTGCTTGGTTGTATTTTATTTCTAAAATTTTTAATAAATTTTTCTCATTAATATTTGAGTTAATTATGGTACCTCACTTTGATTTGAATATTTTTCCGGACGTTCTAGCTGTCCGGACCGACACCGGTCACCGGAACAGTAGACTGTGCGGAATTGCTACCGGGAGGATGTTACAACTCTTCCCCTCTTATAAAAATTTCGTCCTCGAAATTTACTGGGTGTAGGTATCTAAAACAATTCTTTTACCTTTCTATTGCTCCCTCTGTCTACTTCTTTTATATATATGGTACTATTTAGTTTTTTTTTTCGAATCTATCATTATACACTTAGGCATATCAGAAGGGAAGGATACTTTACCTTAAATTCACATTTGGGGCTTCTTGCTCCTCTCTGGCTTGGTGACATTTGGAAGTGGTGTTACTATTGTACTTGGTCCTTCCACGACCTCTGGTTGGGTCCGTGGTAAATTCCTCTTAGGACAATCTTTCAGACGATGGTCTATGGCCCCACATCTATAACAGGCTCCAGTCAATCCCCTACATTCACCTTTATGCCACTTGTTACAATGGCCACATTTTCTTGCTAATCCTGGCGCACTCACTACTAGTATTTCTGGTTGATCTCTTCTGGGTATAGGCCTAGGTCTAGATCTCCTACTTTGATCAGATGTCTGACTTGACTGTTCTCTCGGCCTCTTATTACTAGATTGTCCAAATTTCCTCTTTTCGATCACCACTCCTCTTACATTCCTCTTCGTGAACACACTAATATATTTCTTCTGAACTCTATCGGAAAGAATTTCCAAGTTATGTCTGTTGGTGGCACTACCTTGGTTACGACATCCCACCATCGATATCGACTTCTTGTAACAACATGGCGCACACTCCAAACTCGTTACGGTGTGCAATGGAGCTTTGAGGACTCTTTCGGTCCTTTCTAACCAATACTTAGCCGCTGCAGAATCGTCTTCCTTTCGACCATTGAAATCTACAGCTCCATACTTCCTAATTTTTCCTAGAGGTGATTTCTGCTGAGACAATGGTGGAACAACCCCAGTCATCTGTCGAAAGAATCCAGTCATCTGCTCAAACAAGGCCTGTTGGGGTTGTACAGGCACCTCTTGCACTGGTGGAGCAGGATCTCCCCGATTTCCAATATCACTCCCAGTCGGGATATGACTTACTACTTCTTCTTCCACTGCCCTCTGCGATGAAGGGTCCATATCCTATTTAACAAAGACAAACAGATCTGCGTTAGTGTCACCTCGACTCTTACAAATGCAATGCATGGTATGGACTCAATCTAGGCCCAGAAACGCCTAAACCGTGCTCTGATACCACTAAATGTGACACCCCTTACCCGACTACAGTGTAGCCGAGCAAGTTATGCCACTCAGTGTGCCAGAGCACTCTATTTTATCTTAATTCATTTTTATCATAGTTTTGAATATAACTTGTGAAATATAATTCATTTTAAGCCATTTATTGAAATTACTATTTATTTGAGGTTCCGAAAATTTTATAGAAAATCCGGCAGAGTGCCGACTAAAAATGGAGAAAACAGTTCTTCGAAACCTGTGAAAAACATTTCCTATATTCATTTTCCATCATCTCAACTCCATTTATCAAATTCTCAACAATGTTCAATCTCAGTTCTCATTCATCCATCTCATATGATACCATGCATAAATCATAGATAAACATTCACTTTTCCATTTACAACCACACTTTTCATTATTTACGTGAATATCAAAATACATTACATAAGTTTCAAATACATATGAGAAAATAAAATCAATTACAAAATACCAAAATGACATCTAGCGTCCTACCAATGCATAGCGGCGGTGAGGTGACACGACACTATGCGAGCGTGAGCGCCTTACGAATCTGTGGTCTCATGGCGCTCTGTCCAATCTTGATACCTACAGCGTTGCAAAAGCGACGCGCTAAGCATAAAGCTTAGTGGTGCAAATAATAAAATAGAAAGAAATAATATGCAATATAAAAATCATAATTTCTTAGCCATTGTGTTCATAAGAACTGAATAATTACCAACTTAGTGTTTAGTCGAGGGCTAATTACGTTTTATGATATTAACTTCTTCATGAATTTTAAGTTTTCATTGTATTCTATCGTAATCATTCCTGATATTTAGTTTTCGTATTTTCTTCAATAATCAGTTCAATTACAGTTATACTTTTCCATGCCCAAGTAACCTATCTTTGGGCATTTGGATGGATAACGGTCGTTAACCTTGGACACCGCGGTGCCTCGGGCGTCATACCATGGGGCCTTGAGCGTCAACCACGTATGCAGTCAGTATGGCTAAAAAGCCATGATATCACATAATCGGCATAAAAGCCATGAATACGGGCATAAAAGCCATGGATACGGGCATAAAGCCATGAATACAGGCATAAAAGCCTTTCCTTTCGCAGTACTGCTAAAACAATACCCTATTGGCATGCCAAACTATCCAAACCAATCACATTAGGCCTACTAGGGCATTTTGCATATTTAAGTTTCACAATTTTTGGATTTCAAGTTTTCATGTCACTATTCATTTCATTAGTCAATTAAAATGTTGACTTTTGCATAAACAATAGGTACATTGGTTTTAACACTCCCAATGTACCCCATTTTGCATTTAAAACTTGTTAGTTTTAGTCACTTTCTCAAAGCTTAGGTCATTTTGGAAAAATTGCCAATTTTTTGGTTTTGGTGTCACTATTCACCTCATTGGTCAACAAAAATATTGACTTTTAGAATAAAAATGTGTACATTGACTTTGGCACTCCCAACATACCACATTTGGTGTTTAAAACTTGTTGGCATTAAGTGTTAATACCATTTCCAAGCATTAAACCAAAGGAGCAGATTTTTCAGTTTTGGTGAGTCAACTTCACTGTTCCATTGGACACTGTTACTGTTAGAATTTGAAGAAATGTAAAGCATGAAAGTTGTTCCTTATTTTGTCTAATTGAATTTCCTTTTTTGAATCACTCCATTTGGAGTTTTGTAGCTCTAGATATGGCTCAAAAACCCAAGCTGTCCGGATATGCATTCTGCAGAAATTTACCATATCTACAGTGCATGAACAGTAATTTGAGTCACTTGGTTGAATGGGTTCTGGCAATAATTTGGGGTAGGTTCCTTCATGAAAGTTGTTTGTCTATGTCTTAACTTGTTGCTGTAAAAATTTCAGGCCAATTGACCAAATCTACAGTGAGTTATGGCCAAATGAACAGTTACTGTTCATTTGGTCAATTCTGCAGAGGCAGTTTCAGGGTATCCGGATTGGGGCCAAGTTTTGGTCCTCTTGCTTTGGTCTTTTGGGCATGGTTTCTTCAGCAAAAATGTGCCATTATAAGCCTAGTTTCATGTCCAATTGGCCAAACACCAATTGGACTAGCACAGCCCAAGTTATGGCAGTGCAAAGGGACTGAATTTTCAGTCCCTATGCTGCTGTCCTAGGGCAGCCTGCAACCCCTCTTTGCAACCTTGTTCTTCAGTCCATTTGTTGGTCAAATTACCTAAAATGGTCACTAATTGACTATTAAAATTCTCTCTTATAATTTCCTAAACTAAGTTACATTTTTCTCACAAAACCCTAACTCAAATTCATGTTTTTATACAATATGTCTTAGTTAGCTTTTTAATCATTGTTCTTGTATTTATAAACTTCCAACATAACTCTAATTCACTTCAAACTCATAAAAACACTCCCTCCTATTCCATAATTAGGGCAGCCGAAATTCATGTACACCTTCACAAGAATTTTTGTTCATTTAATTTACATTTTCTCACTAAATTCAAGTTGCTATTTATGAAATGAAAGAGTTTTAAGTATATAGAGCACTAACCTTGTTGTATGCCAATCCAAGCTTGAGAGAACTTCACTTTCCTTCTTCTTCTTGGCTGCCAAGAGCTTGTTTAAGGTGTGGGATTAATTTTTTATGGAGGGACTTATGGGTTTTAGGGTGAGGAAGCATGGAATTTAAAGCTTGAAAGAGCTTTCATGGAGGTGGCTATGGTGGAAACCCTCTCCTTCCTCTCTCTACGTTTTTTGCTGCTGGTTTTTGGTCCATTTGGTCTTCATTTTATGTCTTTTAATGGTTTAGTCAAATGGTAGCTTAATGGTGATTGGTGGTGGCTTTTTAATGACATCACCTTATGTCATTATTAAGCCTTTTTCTTCATTTTCTTTTCTTTCCTCCACTACTCATTTTTAATTTAATTTCTAGTAATGTTTATTCATATTTTGAGTCATAATAATTATTTACTTAACTGGACAAGTCGGCCAAAAATCACCTCTGAAGGGGAAATGACCAAAATGCCCTCCGTTTGGCTTAACGGGTTAAAATTTGCTGTACCGATTGAAAAATTTTTCTAAATATTTTCTTGGCATTCTAATGCCATAGGAACCTCAATGACCCTTCTCTGGAGTCCCAAAAATTATTTTATAATTTTTTCCCCGGGTCTAGGGCTCCTCGTTGCGAGAACCGCAACTTCCCTCCGGTTACCCATCGCTTGGGCACCGGCTCGTTTTGCTTGGTTGTATTTTATTTCTAAAATTTTTACTAAATTTTTCTCATTAATATTTGAGTTAATTATGGTCCCTCACTTTGATTTGAATATTTTTCGGACGTTAGGTTTATGGGACAGACCACCGATCAGAACGATGGTATGCGGAATTGCTACCAGGAGGATGTTACACTTATGGTCATTTTTGGGTGTTGGTCATAAGAATTGTAGATATATGTCTAAACTATTCATGGTAAAAATTTCAGGTCAATTGGACCTATTTTGAGTGAGTTATGGCCAAAAAACCAACTGCTGCTAAAATGGTCAATTTTCAGGCTCTCAATTCACTAATCTGGATTTGGTCATTTTTCAAGTTACCTTCTATGTAGAATTTTGGTAAGCTTCCTTCATGAAAGTTGGCACATTTTGTGCCTCGTTTCACCTCCAATTGGTCTCATACCAATTGGAGCCACACACTTAAGGTTCTAAGCCAAAACATACACTGCGCTATTACACATTGTTCATCCTTACCAATTACAGATCCAACACTTACCAAATTAACTCTTCCATGCCAATTTTGGTTTGTACCATAACACTAACACACTTTACTTCACATTTTTTGTCATTTTGGCAGCTTGTAACCACTCTCAACAAACACACTATAATACAGAATTTTCCAAAGTCCCATTTACAACAATTAAAGTCCCATTTACAACAATTCAACCACATGAACATACCTCATTTCCATGTCCAAATTCAAACAATTATTTATATACACATGCTGCCATCAATGAAAACATAATTCAACAACATTTCATGAACTCTAACACTTCAATCTTCTTCATGAGGCTGCCACAAGTTTACACATACCCATCAACCTCCATTTGTAATTTTCAAGCTTACAAATCAAACCTTACACATGGAATTTAACTTCAATATAATTGAACATTTAAATCAACCTTCAAACCACTATTTATATGCAAGAACAAACTATTCATAGTGAAGTTCCATGGCTGCCAAAATGTACAGTTCCACTAATTCATCAAACTTCAAAAATTCTTCCACAAATCAACTATCCACAACCTTGGTTACACTTTTAATGAAACAAGAATTGAAAAATACACACTTACCACTTTTGAAGTTCTTCAAAACTCCACCAAAACTTTCCTTTCTTGCTCCCAAAATGTTGCCCAAGCTGTATAGAACAACTTTAGTGAAGGAACTTTAACAAATGGAAGCTTGGATCATGGTGAGAGAGAGCTTATTTGTGAGGCGGACATGGGAGGGTTTCTTCCAAGCTTTGGTTTGGCCAAGGCAAACTTTAAGGAAGAAGAAGGTTGCAGAAGATAATGGAAGGGAATTCTGTTTTTTTAAGCTTTTATATGACACACACTCCTTCACTAACTCAAATTAAAATTAGTTTAATCTAAAGTTTTCATAATTACATTTAATTCACCACATTTCCCTAAATTCCATTACATGTATAATTGAAAATTTTTTCACAGATTTTCCGAGTGTAATATCATTTATTTTTAATGGACATTTAGGTCAAAAAACAACTTGGGGTGTCAAATGACCACAATGCTCCTGTTTGGGTTGCATTCCCAATTTTTCGGTAACATCGAGTTTTGTCGTTTTCTCGATTTCTCGTCTTTCTGTGTACTAATTATTTAATTTTTCTTTGATATTTCTAATAAAATTTATACTTCAATAGATGTTTATTTAAGTCTTAAAAATATTTTCCAGGGTTCCCCGTGGTCCAGGGCTATTCAACGGTCCACGCCGCAACTTCCCGGTGTGGTCACCCATCGCTATGGTTTTCGGCTCGTTTAACTTGGTTACATTTCATTGCTATTATTTTTCCTTTGTTTTTCTTGTATTTTCTTTTCTTGTATTTCATTATTTTATGTCTCCTCATCAATATTTAAGTGTAGTTCTAGGCATTCTAGCTATCTGGACAGACACTGGTCACTGGAACAGTAGAACGCACTACCGAACATAGGGGTGTTATAATAAAAACTATTATGGGGTCAAGTGTAATTTGGTCAAACTCCAGATTTTGATATGTTAACTTCTTCTAACCATTTGACCTAGTTTCTTTGAGTTTTGGGTTTTGGTCAAAAGACTAATATTGTAGACCTATGTCTTATAAAAATTTTTCCACTAGTTTCATTGAATTTGGATTTTTATAGACTAATTTATGGTCATTTTGCTAAAACTGGTCGGGTGCTCTATGTTCAGGAAATTCTGGGCAGAATTGATTCTTGTCAGTTTGGTGACCTAATTTGGGTCAGTAATTTCATTTGGTTAGAGGCATTTCTGGGCTTGGTGTTCTCAATGAAAGTTGTATTCCTATGTCTAATCTTTTCAATGGTATAAAATTCAGGTCATTTGGACCTGTCTGAAGGAACGGAAGCGTGAAAAACACAAGTTTATACCATTGAATTCAAAAATTTTCACCTAGGATCACATGCATCATGCAAGATTTATTTTTATCTATTTGATTTCAATGATAAACAACATATTAAAACTCTTTTAATATGTTTTTGGATCTGTATTTGCCATTTAAGATTTTAAAATTAATCAGATTAATTTTAGAACCCTAGATTAAATCAAGAACGATTACACTAACCTCTTGATGCACTGCAGCGTGTCTGCGCCTTTGAGATTCGTCTTCAGGACACCAGATGTTGTCCCTCTAGCTTGTCCACACCAAGAAGACCTATGGCAGCCCTTGAACAACTTCTAAAGCTTTTTCTATTAATTAGAAATTCAAGTTCTGGCTTTTAAGAGATTAGAGATGTAAACAGGACACTAGAAAACAATTTCTAGTGTTCTTAATTCAAGAGATTGATGGCTAATCTCTTTGAATTGATGAGAGATGAAGAAGAATAGATGAAAAGCCTCAAAGTGGCGTGACAAAGGAGAGGAGTGGCTGCTGGTTGCTTTTCTTTTCATAACAACAGTTAAATAGTTAGGTTAACACATTAAACCCTTGCCACATGTCACCCTTTGATTAGCTCTAGGTTTAAGTGACCCAATCACATTGTGCCAAGTGTCAAACCTATATTTAATCTTGATTTTAATCATCTTACATGATTAAAAAAAAAAAACATTTGGCAAGCTTATGTGTAATCCCATGTGTGACACCCCTTACCCGTGTACAGTATACCCGAGTAAGTAATGCCACACGGTGTACCGGCACACTCTAATATTCCTCAATTAATTTATATCATGCTTTTGCATATAATTTATGAAATACAATTTATTTAAGCCATTTATCAAAAGTATTATTCATTTAAGGTTCCGAAAATTTTAAAGAAAATCCGACGGAGTACCGACTAAAAATGGAGAAAACCGTTCTTCGGAACCTGTGAAAACACTTCCAAATAATTTTCAAACAAACCCAACTTCAATTCATCAACAGAGTCTCAATATAAAAAACTCAACAATATTTCTCAATTTCAGTTCTCAATAGCCTTTTCATTTCTCAAACATCCATTTCTCAGGGTTCTCATATATATAATAACAATTAAAAGCTCAAATTACTTCCATACATAACCATAAATCTTTATTATTTACATGAACCTCAAAATACATTACATAATCCCAAATACATATGAGAAAATAAAAATTTAGTTACAAAATGACAAAATGACACCTAGTGCCCTACCAATGCACTGCAGGTGACGAGGTGACGAGGACACAGTGCAGAACTGCAGAACAGACTCACCCAGTCTGTGGTCTATTGGGCTCACGATCAGGATCTCCAGTACCTACGCGTGGCAAAAGCAACGCGCTAAGCAATAATGCTTAGTGGTGCAATAATATAATAAAAGAAAATAGCAAGAAAATAAATGTGTATAGAATGTGTATGCTTTCTTTGTTTGGTATTGGTATATTCATTATTTCATTAACTTTGTTCACTTTTATTCATTTGGTTGCCCCAAGTAACCTACACTAGACGACTGGACTGGATAACGGGTAAACTGGCACTGGGTACCTAGTACCTCGGGCCGTCACACCATCGGTCACATATGCATCTCCGGTGTGTGAGCAGCTAACAAGCTGTAAATAATATCAGGGCACAAGGCCAAGTCTCAATACAAAGTCAGAATGGCTAAAAGCCATGAAATCACAGAATGGCATATTGCCATGTGCAGTACTGCTAACTGAACCCTATTGGCATGCCAAACTATCCAAACCAATCTTGTTAGGTATACTAGGGCATTTGAAACTTCTAAATTCTTCAATTTGTAAATTTCATGTTTTGGTGTTACTATTCACCTCATTGGTCAACAAAAATGTTGACTTTTGGATAGAAAATATGTTCATTGACTTTGGCACTCCCAACATACCACATTTGATGTTTAAAACTTGTTGGCATTAAGTGTTAATACCATTTCAAAGTGTAACCCAACACAAACAGAATTTACAGTTTTGGTGAGTCAGCTTCACTGTTCCATTAGACACTGTTAATGTGGGAATTTGAAGAAATGTAAAACATGAAAGTTGTTCCTTATTTTGTCTAGTTGAATTTCCTTTTTTGAATCACTCCATTTGGAGTTTTGTAGCTCCAGATATGGTCCAAAAACCACAGCTGGCCGGATTCCCATTCTGCAGAAAATACCATATCTACAGTAACAGGAACAGTAACTTCCACTACCATTTGGGTTAGGTTATGGCCATAATTTGGGGTAGGTTCCTTCATGAAAGTTGTTTGTCTATGTCTTAACTTGTTTCTGTAAAAATTTCAGGTCAATTGACCATATCTACAGTGAGTTATGGCCAAATGAACAGTTACTGTTCATTTGGTCAATTCTGCAGAACCAGTTGCAGGGTATCCGGATTGGGGCCAAGTTTTGGTCCTCTTGCTTTGGTCTTTTGGGCATGGTTTCTTCAGCAAAAATGTGCCATTATAAGCCTAGTTTCATGTCCAATTGGCCAAACACCAATTGGACTAACACAGCCCAAGTTATGGCAGTTCAAATGGACTAAATTTTCAGTCCCTATGCTGCTGTCCTAGGGCAGCCTGCAACCTCATTTTGGAATCCTATTTTTCAGTCCATTTGTTGGTCAAATTACCTAAAATGATCACTAATTGACCATTAAAATGTTCTCTAACAATTTCCTAAGCCAAGTCACATTTTCACCTTTCAAAACCCTAATGTCCAACTAAATTTACTCATAACCTTAATTAACATACTTAGTTTAATGTCCATGTATATTAATACCTTAACCATCATTTCTAGCCACTCTAATTTTATTAAAACAATCAACCTCATACTTCCATAGGGCTGCCAAAAATTTAAGGTACCATAACACATGTAATTTACTTCAATTCCTTAAAATTTCTTAGCTCAAAATGATGTTCTAACTAGGATTAAAAGAAGGAGAATGAAATTGTAGCACTAACCTTGAGTGGCAGAATTTTCCAAGTTAAATCTTCACTTTCCTTCACTTTCTAGGCAGCCAAACACTTTCCCAAGAGATGTGGTTAGGTTTTAATGAAAGGGTTTAGAGTTTAGTGGAGTAAAATCAATGAGAATTGAAGAAAGAGATGAAAAAAAAAAATTTTCATGGGAGAGGGAGACTTGATTTCGGCCATGGAGAAGTGAAATGAAGAAGATGGCTGTTTTTATTTTGTTTTTATCTCATTTTAGTTCATTTTTATCTCTTTTATTAATTTGTCAAATTGTGATTGGTGGAGCTTTTTAAATTGCATCACCATATGTCATAAATGGGCATATTTATGGATTTTTCTTTTCTTTTCATCACTACTCAATTTCAATTTAATTTCTAGTAATGTTTATTCATATTTTATGTTGTATTAATTATTTACTCAACTGGACAAGTCGGCCAAAAATCACCTCGGAAGGCGAAATGACCAAAATGCCCTCCGTTTGGCTTAACGGGTCAAAATTGTCTGTACCGATTGAAAAATTTTTCTAGGTACTTTCTTGGCATTCTAATGCCATAGGAACCTCAATGACCCTTCTCTGGAGTCCCAAAAATTATTTTACAATTTTTCCCCCGGGTCTAGGGCTCCTCGTTGCGAGAACCGCAACTTTCCTCCTCGTTACCCATCGCTAGGGCACCTACTGCTTAACTTGGTTGTATTTTATTTCTAAAATTTTTACTAAATTTTTCTTATTAATATTTGAGTTAATTATGGTTCTGACTTAAGTTTAATTATTTTTCGGACGTTCTAGCCCTGACCGACACCGATCACCTAACAAAGAGAATGTACGGAATGATTACCGGGAGGGTGTTACAACTCTTCCCCTCTAATTTAAATTTCGTCCTCGAAATTTACCTGATGCAAACAGTTGAGGGAACTATTGCCTCATCGTCTCTTCACTTTCCCAAGTTGCCTCCTCGGTGTTGTGGTGCCTCCAAAGCACTTTCACCAGTGGAATCTGTTTGTTCCTCAACTCTTTCACTTCCCGAGCCAAGATCCGTAGAGGTTCTTCTTCATATGTCAAATCCGATTGTATTTCAATTTCTTCTCTGGAGATGACATGTGAAGGATCTGAGCGGTATCTTCTGAGCATGGATACGTGAAACACATTGTGAATCTTGTCCAGCTCTGGTGGTAAAGCTAGCCTATAGGCCACTGGACCCACACGTTCAATGACTTCATATGGGCCAATGAACCTAGGGCTCAACTTACCTTTTCTTCCAAACCTCAACACTTTCTTCCATGGTGACACCTTGAGGAACACTTTGTCGCCAACCACATATTCTATTTCTTTTCTCTTCAAGTCGGCATAGGATTTCTATCTGTTTGAGGCAACCTTGAGATTGGCTTTGATTAGTTTTACTTTGTCCTCAGTCTGTTTCACCAGGTCTGGGCCCACTAATTTGTCTTCGCCCAATTAAAGGCCTGCTGAGTTCTACATTTTCTTCATACAGGGCCATGCGGATACTAGCTTGGTAATTATTGTATGTAATTGCGCGTTGGGTATCTCTATCCAACTTCCCTCAAACTCAATGACACAACCCTCGGCATATCCTCAAGGACTGACATATATTTGTCGTTAGTGTTATCATTTTAATTGATTATTTGTATCAATTTCTTTTTTTTCAATTGTTTACTGGATTACTCTTTCAGCCCATTCATCGAGGATGGAAAGTCTTTGAAATGAAGTTGTGTACAGGACTCATGCAACTTCTTCCAAAATCTCGATGTAAACCTTGGGTCTCGATCGATATGATGGAAAGTGGAATTCCATGCGATCTAACTATCTCATCGATATACAATTCGCTAACCTCTCTAGTGAGTAGTCGTCCTAACTGGCAGAAAATGTGCTGACTTTGTCAATCTATCAACTATCACCCATGCTACATCATGTTTCTTCCGGGTGAGAGGTAGACCACTTACAAAATCCATGGTGACCCGATCCCATTTCCATCGGGTTTGCTACAGCCTATACGCATACCTGAATGGAAATGGGATCGGGTCACCATGGATTTTGTAAGTGGTCTACCTCTCACCCGGAAGAAACATGATGCAGCATGGGTGATAGTTGATAGATTGACAAAGTCAGCACATTTTCAGCCAGTTAGGACTGACTACTCACTAGAGAGGTTAGCAGAATTGTATATCAGTGAGATAGTTAGACTGCATGGAATTCCACTTTCCATTATATCTGATCGAGACCCAAGGTTTACATCGAGATTTTGGAAGAAGTTGCATGAGTCCTTGGGTACACAACTTCATTTCAGCACAGCTTTCCATCCTCAGACAGATGGGCAATCTGAAAGAGTAATCCAGGAAAACAATTGAAACCAATGAAATTGATACAAATATTGAATTAAAATGATAACAATAACGTGAAATATATGTCAGGTCCTTAAGGATATGCTGAGGAGTTGTGTCATTGAGTTTTAGGGAAGTTGGGATAGATACCTCCCACTGGCAGAATTTGCATACAACAATAGCTACCAAGCTAGTATCCAGATGGCCCCGTATGAAGCACTGTATGGAAGAAAATGTAGAACTCCAAGTTGTAACACCCTCCCGGTAATCATTCCGTACATTCTACTGTTCCGGTGACCGGTGTCGGTCCGGACAGCTAGAACGTCCGGAAAAATAATTAAACTTAAGTCAGGAACCATAATTAACTCAAATATTAATAAGAAAAATTTAGTAAAAATTTTAGAAATAAAATACAACCAAGTTAAACGAGCCGGTGCCCTAGCGATGGGTAACCAGAGGAAAGTTGCGGTTCTCGCAACGAGGAGCCCTAGACCCGGGGGAAAAATTATAAAATAATTTTTGGGACTCCAGAGAAGGGTCATTGAGGTTCCTATGGCATTAGAATGCCAAGAAAATACCTAGAAAAATTTTTCAATCGGTACAGACAATTTTGACCCGTTAAGCCAAACGGAGGGCATTTTGGTCATTTCGCCTTCCGAGGTGATTTTTGGCCGACTTGTCCAGTTGAGTAAATAATTAATATAACATAAAATATGAATAAACATTACTAGAAATTAAATTGAAATTGAGTAGTGATGAAAAGAAAAGAAAAATCCATAAAAATGCCCATTTATGACATATGGTGATGCAATTTAAAAAGCTCCACCAATCACAATTTGACAAATTAATAAAAGAGATAAAAATGAACTAAAATGAGATAAAAACAAAATAAAAACATCCATCTTCTTCATTTCACTTCTCCATGGCCGAATCAAGTCTCCTCTCCCATGAAAAATTTTTTTTTCATCTCTTTCTTCAATTCTCATTGATTTTACTCCACTAAACTCTAAACCCTTTCATTAAAACCTAACCACATCTCTTGGGAAAGTGTTTGGCTGCCTAGAAAGTGAAGGAAAGTGAAGATTTAACTTGGAAAATTCTGCCACTCAAGGTTAGTGCTACAATTTCATTCTCCTTCTTTTAATCCTAGTTAGAACATCATTTTGAGCTAAGAAATTTTAAGGAATTGAAGTAAATTACATGTGTTATGGTACCTTAAATTTTCGGCAGCCCTATGGAAGTATGAGGTTGATTGTTTTAATAAAATTAGAGTGGCTAGAAATGATGGTTAAGGTATTAATATACATGGACATTAAACTAAGTATGTTAATTAAGGTTATGAGTAAATTTAGTTGGACATTAGGGTTTTGAAAGGTGAAAATGTGACTTGGCTTAGGAAATTGTTAGAGAACATTTTAATGGTCAATTAGTGATCATTTTAGGTAATTTGACCAACAAATGGACTGAAAAATAGGATTCCAAAATGAGGTTGCAGGCTGCCCTAGGACAGCAGCATAGGGACTGAAAATTTAGTCCATTTGAACTGCCATAACTTGGGCTGTGTTAGTCCAATTGGTGTTTGGCCAATTGGACATGAAACTAGGCTTATAATGGCACATTTTTGCTGAAGAAACCATGCCCAAAAGACCAAAGCAAGAGGACCAAAACTTGGCCCCAATCCGGATACCCTGCAACTGGTTCTGCAGAATTGACCAAATGAACAGTAACTGTTCATTTGGCCATAACTCACTGTAGATATGGTCAATTAACCTGAAATTTTTACAGCAACAAGTTAAGACATAGACAAACAACTTTCATGAAGGAACCTACCCCAAATTATGGCCATAACCTAACCCAAATGGTAGTGGAAGTTACTGTTCCTGTTACTGTAGATATGGTATTTTCTGCAGAATGGGAATCCGGCCAGCTGTGGTTTTTGGACCATATCTGGAGCTACAAAACTCCAAATGGAGTGATTCAAAAAAGGAAATTCAACTAGACAAAATAAGGAACAACTTTCATGTTTTACATTTCTTCAAATTCCCACATTAACAGTGTCTAATGGAACAGTGAAGCTGACTCACCAAAACTGTAAATTCTGTTTGTGTTGGGTTACACTTTGAAATGGTATTAACACTTAATGCCAACAAGTTTTAAACATCAAATGTGGTATGTTGGGAGTGCCAAAGTCAATGAACATATTTTCTTTCCAAAAGTCAACATTTTTGTTGACCAATGAGGTGAATAGTAACACCAAAACATGAAATTTACAAATTGAAGAATTTAGAAGTTTCAAATGCCCTAGTATACCTAACAAGATTGGTTTGGATAGTTTGGCATGCCAATAGGGTTCAGTTAGCAGTACTGCACATGGCAATATGCCATTCTGTGATTTCATGGCTTTTAGCCATTCTGACTTTGTATTGAGACTTGGCCTTGTGCCTGATATTATTTACAGCTTGTTAGCCGCTCGCTGCACACCGAGATGCATATGTGACCGATGGTGTGACGCCCGAGGTACTAGGTACCCAAAGTGCGCTTACCCGTTATCCACCCATTGCCTAGTGTAGGTTACTTGGGGCAACCAAATGAATAAAAGTGAACAAAGTTAATGAAATAATGAATATACCAATACCAAACAAAGAAAGCATACACATTCTATACACATTTATTTTCTTGCTATTTTCTTTTATTATATTATTGCACCACTAAGCATTATTGCTTAGCGCGTTGCTTTTGCCACGCGTAGGTACTGGAGATCCTGATCGTGAGCTCAGAGACCATGCATCGGGTGAGTCTGTTTCAGCTCGCATCGTGTCCTCGTCACCTCGTCACCTGCAGTGCATTGGTAGGGCACTAGGTGTCATTTTGTCATTTTGTAACTAAATTTTTATTTTCTCATATGTATTTGGGATTATGTAATGTATTTTGAGGTTCATGTAAATAATAAAGATTTATGGTTATGTATGGAAGTAATTTGAGCTTTTAATTGTTATTATATATATGAGAACCCTGAGAAATGGATGTTTGAGAAATGAAAAGGCTATTGAGAACTGAAATTGAGAAATATTGTTGAGTTTTTGATATTGAGACTCTGTTGATGAATTGAAGTTGGGTTTGTTTGAAAATTATTTGGAAGTGTTTTCACAGGTTCCGAAGAACAGTTTTCTCCATTTTTAGTCGGTACTCCGCCGGATTTTCTTTAAAATTTTCGGAACCTTAAATGAATAATACTTTTGATAAATGGCTTAAATAAATTGTATTTCATAAATTATATGCAAAAGCATGATATAAATTAATTGAGGAATATTAGAGTGTGCCGGTACACCGTGTGGCATTACTTACTCGGGTATACTGTACATGGGTAAGGGGTGTCACACCATGTGTCACCATCTCATGGTGCCACGTGTCACACTGTGAAATGACCAAAATGCCCATGTGTCTTAATTTTGAGTTCTTAACCCAAAATAATTATTTTTCTTCTTCTAATCAATTTATATCAAATATAAATTAATTAATTAATCTCTATTAACTAATTTCTCATTAATTAAATTCATATTTAAATACTTTAAATATAAATTTAACTTATACTATACATCCAATAATCTAGATTTGGTTTCAAGTCATGCTAGGGACTTTGCAATTTAATTGCAAACCAAACCTATTTAATTAATCAATTAAACTCTTTAATTAATTAATTAAATCATATTTAAATAGGTGATAACTTGTGTATGTGTGTGACTTACTAGGCTCATCACTAATTGGTAATGAGACATGATATCAACTCTTAATATCATCAGAACTCTTTCTAACTATAAATGATTTCTCTAAATCATTTTATGAACCTCATAGACCATGGTTAACACCTAGCATTGCATGCCATGGCCACCCAATTAGTAATAAGGTTTACCTTAAATGAACCTATAATCATATGTTACCATGCACTAGAATCTCTCTGTTACAAAATCCCAACTCAAGCTAGAGTCATGGTTTATGTCAAACTCCATTTGCTATGAATATTATGTTCTCTTTTAATTCCAGTTATTGATTAAAAAGATTTTCTCATCAGAAACTCTTTTCTGAATAAATCTATCTGTCCTGGCCAGGAACTTGAAACATCAAGAACAATTAAATGAACATAGGATTTTATCTCTATTTACTTAGAGGAACAGATTCCATCTTGATCAACACCTACCTCCATATATAACTAGTAGGAGCCAACACATGCCCATATACCCATACATAGTACAAGTATGAAAGCAGTATCAAACTCAAACTACCTATATATAAGATAACTGTGCTATCTCAGGTCTAAAGATTATATGCACTGATATGATTTATGACAAAACATTGACAAGAGTAAACTCCATGTGCTTGTCATAAGTGTCACTGGTTCGGCCTACTTATCATTTATAAGTGCCTATCATGTTTTTTATATGGCATGAGACTCACCATTCCATCTTATTTATATCTCATATAAATAACTTGGGAATAAACATGAATACAATCTTTCTGGATAAGTCATGTCCTTATTATGAAGTATCCTCGATTGTGAACCTATTTATGATACTTTGTGCTAGAAATATTATCATTCATATTCTTAACAACTTAAGAATAATATTTCTAACAAAATATCAATGGACCTTTTCTATTACACATAAATATATTATGTAAACGCAAAAGTGGAAATGCCTTTTATTAATAAAAATATGTACAAGATACATACTAAATGATATGCTCTAGGGCATACTACTAACACTGTCTAGAGGGAGTTATGGCTATATGAATATGTTCATTTAGTCATTTTTCTGGGTTCAGTGTTAGGGTATCCGGATTGGGACAGTAAATTGACCAAGATTTTGACAGAATTTGGGTAGAATTTCTTCATGAAAAATGGGGTATTTTGAGTTTAGTTTCACCTCAAATTGGCCTCACACTGATTGGAGTCACACAACTTCAGTTATAGGTCAAACAATACACTAGACTCATAGGTCCAAAATTCCTGCATAAGAGAAACACTCCCAATATTCATTCCTTCTTACTCCCATACTACAATTTATCATTCATAGCACTTTAATTAGGCGACAATAGTCTCAACATCAATTTCATACTTCATTTAGGGCTGCCAAAATTCAAGGGTTTCTTTCCTCAAGGTTTTCTTTTTAATTTCATGAAATTTATACTTAGCTAAACATGCTTTTCATGTTTAATGAAGAGAGAGTGATGGATTAGTGCACTAACCTCAATTGGAACCCAACTTGCTGTTGTGAAACTTGAAGGATTCCTTTAATTTTTGGCTACCACACTCTTAAAGAGGAGCTAAGGAGTATTTTTAGTGTCGGGGCCTTAGGGTTTTGGGCAAGGATCAAGGAGATATGAGCTTGAAAGCAAAGAAAAGAAAAAAAAAATGGAAGACTAAAGGGAAAGCTGGTTCGGCCAGCAGAATTTGAGAAAGAAGATGGCTGTTGTCATCTTGTTTTTATCCCATTAACTTTCATTTTTATCCCTTTAAAATATTTGGCAATTTCCCATTGGTTGGAATTATAATTTGATGGCAATTTTTAAGATATCATTTATGATATCATGCTTAGGTAAATAATCTAATTTCATTTCATTTCTTTTCTCCTTTCTTTTACTCATTTTTAATAATTTTCTCACCAATATTAATTCATATTTTATGTCATATAAATTATTTACTTCAATGGACAAGTTCGTCAAAAATCGTCTCGGAAGGCGAAATAACCAAAATGCCCTTGGTTTAGCTTAATGAGCTAAAATTGCTTGTATTAATTGATAAATTTTCTAAGCATTTTCTTGGCATTCTAATGCCATCAAAACCTTAATGACTCTTCTCTGGAGTCCTAAAAATTATTTCACGGAATTTCCCTCGAGTTAGGGCTACTAGCTGTCTTTACATCAACTTCCTGTTAGGTCACCCATCACCGAGGCGCCGGCTGATTTAACTCATTTGCAATTCACTTCTTTTATTTTTTCTTAAATTTACTTAGTCTTTATTTAGTCAATTTATGCCTCCTCACTTTAGTTGGAGTGTAGTTCCAGTCATCCTAGCTGTCCGGACAGGCATTAGTCATCGAAATAGTAAAATGTACAGACTACCTAAAGTGAGGGTGTAACGATTCTCCCCCTCTAATAAAAATTTTGTCCTCGAAATTTACTCGATGTAAATAGTCGAGGAACTGCACCTATCCTTTTTCATCTTGTATACAGGGTCTACTATTACATATACTAAAATAATATATTGAGAAATATATCTTAGACAACATCTGTCGGCTCTGGCTCCTCCTATGCCCTCATAGCATATACACAAGGTGCTACTCGGGCCTTGGGTCCCTCAATGGTCTTTGAAGCTGGTCTCTGTGATGTACCCATCATCTCTGGTCTCATAAGTTATCGGCCCCTCTAAGTTGCGGGGGCAGATCTCTCAGTCGGTGGTGGGAAGTGGGAACACTCCGGTGGGGACAATCCCGTAGGAAATGATCAGTAGCTCCGCATAGGAAGCATCCCCCGGTCAACAATCAACACTCTCCTCAGTGCCTCCTCTCACAGTAGTGTTAGTAGTATGCCCTAGAGCATATCATTTTACATATTTTATTAATAATAGGCAATTTTACTTTTTCATTTACATAATGTATTTATATGTAATAGAAAAGGTCCATTGATATTTTATTAGAAATTCTATTCTTAAGTTGTTAAGAATATGAGTGATAGTATTTATAGCACAAAGTCTCATAAATTGGTTCACAATCGAGGATACTTCACAGTAAGGACATGACTTATCTAGAAAGATTGTAATCATGTTTGTTCCCAAGTTATTTATATGAGATGTAAATAAGATGGAATGGTGAGTCTCATGCCATGTAACAATCATGATAGGCACTTATACATGATAAGTAGGCCAAACCAATGACACTTATTGTCACGACCCAGGGATGGGGTTGGGACGTGCTTGTTCAACCAGCTACGCACTGGGGTGAAAACTTTTGTCCCACATCGGAAACAGGAAGAAAAGATTTGGGCCATATATGTGGGAGCCTTCCTCACCTGGTCAGTGCGCTTTTGGGAATGAAACCTCCCAAGGGACAAATCCGTGAGGCCCATGGGCCAAAGCGGACAATACTAACTGGAGAAGGATCGGGCTATTACAATTTGGTATCAGAGCTGGACTCCCTCTAGTACGGTGTGTGGTGTGAGGACGCACCAGGCGGAAGCTGGTGGGCTTGTCACGACCCAGGGATGGGGTTGGGACGTGCTTGTTCAACCAGCTACGCACTGGGGTGAAAACTTCGTGTCCCACATCGGAAACGGGAAGAAAAGATTTGGGCCATATATTTGGGACCCTTCCTCACCTAGTCAGCGCGCTTTTGGGAATGAAACCTCCCAAGGGACAAATCTGTGAGGCCCATGGGCCAAAGCGGACAATACTAACTGGAGAAGGATCGGGCTATTACACTTATGACAAGCACATGGAGTTTACTCTTGTCAATGTATTGTCATAGATCATATCAGTGCATATAATCTTTAAACCTGAGATAGCACAGTTATCTTGTATATAGGTGGTTTGAGTTTGATACTGCTTTCATATTTGTACTGTGTATGGGTATAAGGGCATGTGTTGGCTCCTACCAGTTATATATGGAGGTAGGTATTGATCAAGATGGAATTTGTTACCCTAAGAAATAGGGATAAAATTTTATGTTCATTTAATTATTCTTGATATTTCAAGTTTCTGGCCAGGACAGACAGATTTAATCAGAAAACTGTTTTTGATGAGAAAATCTTTTTAATCAAGAATTGGAATTAAAAGAGAACATAATATTTATAGCAAATGGAGTTTGACATAAACCATGACTCCAGCTCGAATTAGGATTTTGTAACAGAAAGATTCTAGTGCATGGTATCATATGATTAAAGGTTCATTTAAGGTATTCCTTATTACTAATTGGGTGGCCATAGCATGCTATGCTAGGTGTTAACCATGGTCTATGAGGTGCTTAAAATGATTTAGAGAAATCATTTATGGTAAGAAAGAGTTCTGATGATATTAAGAGTTAATATCATATCTCATTGCCAATTAATGATGAGCCTAGTGAGTCACACACATACACAAATAATCTCTAAGTTAAATGTGATTTAACTAATTAGTTAAAGAGTTTGATTTATTAATTAAATAGGTTTGATTTGCAATAAGACTGCAAAGTCCCTAGCATGACTTGAAACCAAATCTAAATTATTGGATGTATAGTATAAGTTAAATTTATATTTAAAGTATTTAAATATGAATTTAATTAAGAGAAATTAATTAATAAAGATTAATTAATTAATTTATATTTGATATAAATTGATTAAAAGAGGATAAATAATTATTTTGGGGTGAGAACTCAAAATTACAATACAAGGGTAATTTGGTCATTTCACAGGGTGACATGTGGCATCATGAGATGGTGACACATGGCACCATATAAGCTTGCCATTTGTCTTCCAATCATGTAAGATGATCCAAGTCAAGATTAAATCTAACTTTGACACTTGGCTTAATGTGATTAGGTCAATTAAGATTCTGGCCAATCAGAAGATGACATGTGGCAAGGGTTTTAAGTGATGACCTAATTATATAATGTGATGTTATGAAAGAGTAAAAGAATAATCTGCTATTCTCTCATATGTGCTGCCACCTTTGAGCATCTCTTCCTCTCTTGTTCTTCATCTCTCATCAATTCAAAGAGAATTGCCAATATTCTCTTGAATTAAAATTGTTAGAAATCGTTTCTAGTGTCCTGTATACATCTACAACCTCTCTAAAGGCAAATCCCTATTTTCTAATTGGTTGGAAAGGCTTTAGAAGTTGTTTAAGGGGCTGCCATTGATGATCTTGGTGTGGACAATCTAGAGGGACAACATCTGCGGTCTTAGGTACTTTACAAAGGTACCAAACACAACACAGTGCATCAAAAGGTTAGTGCACATATTCTTGAATTAATCTAGGGTTCTAATAAATTAATATGTTAATTCTAAAATCTTAAAGGACAAATGTAGATCCAAATACATATTAAAAGTATTTTAATATGCTATTGAACATTAAAATCAATAGGTAAATAATGAATCTTGCATCATGCATGAGTTCCTAGAAGAAAATTTTTGAATTCAATGTTCTAATCTAATAATTTTCATGCTTCCATTTCTTCAATTGGTATCAAAGCCACTATATTTGCCATTTAGATTGTTTAATATCTGATTTAATTATGTGATTTGATCAAAAGTTAGTTGATTCATTACTGGTTGCAAAGAATAGGTGGCGACATGCTTGGTTGTGCACCATGGTGTGCATGGTTTGAGCACCACCATGGTGTGCATGGTATTGGTCTTCAATTGTGCAATTGTTGTATGCTTGATGTCCATAATTATGCCTATGTCAAATTAAATTGTTTAATTAGAATTATAATCACACAATTAAATTTGTATGAATGTGATTCAAATCTAAATTTTTAAATTTGTTTGAATATGATTCAAATCTGAATTTTTAAATTTATTTGAATGAGATTCAAATCTGGATTTTTAAGTTGAATATGAGATATTCAATTTAATTTTAGTGTATATGTTTTATTTAATTGTTAAATGGTGATATGCATGATGGATGATCATGGACAATAAAAGGAATGTGATTGGATTAATTTCTTTTATGTTTCTTGGGTTGTAAATTAATTAATTTTTTTTAGTGGCATGTATTATAAAGGTTGTAATATTTTTGGGTTGTAATTTCATTTATTTGGTTTGTGTAAATTCGCCTTGGTATGCCAAGGATTATTATGTAATTGCATTGCAAGAAGATCAAAGAGGTCAAGAGCATTGGTGGGACCAGTGGGAGGAATTCAAGATCAAGTGTTGATTATGTACTCTTCAGCAACTCTTGTAATATGAATGAATGAAATGCACCTAGGAATGCCCTGATTCAATTCTTGGTGGCTCAGAATTGAATCCCTTAGAAAGTCCATAATCATACCATATTTATATGTTTATCCATAAATGCATAAGATGTATGGGAATATATGCAAGTAGATGATATATGCATGCTAATTGGATAATGTGCAAAGTGAGACCATAATAGTAATTAGGTCGACCACAAAATCTTCCAAACAAATGATTAAGTTAGAAATGGTATAATTAAAGGTAATTATATCATGGGCCCTCAATTGAGGCAATTATTTTAAGAAATTTTAAATACTTGCATATGATGCAATTAATTTAAGAGATTTTCTTAAGAATAATTGTTAAGCATGAGATGTTGTAAATATGTAAATGGTTTGGTGGCCAATAATGGATGTGCCTGAGGACATTAAAATTATTTGCATATTTACTGGCTTAATGGGATCAACTTAACTAATGCAAGATAAGTCAATAATGGATGTGCCTGAGATTTTGAGCATTAGGGGCTAGATAAAAGGATTGAACCTCACATGAGATGTGATGGGAAAGGAGTTACTCACTTATAGTTTATTATAATTCCAATAATGGATATGCCTGAGGATGATCAATAAGATTATAAGAATTCAATCACCCACTAGAAATCCATCCAACTAGGATTTCTGTTTTCTACTTTGGAAGTGTAGGATTCGCTAAGTTAGTGGGAGGACCAATTTGATTAAAAAACCATAATCATTTTAGTTAACTACATGATATATTCACTAATTAATCTGGTTATTTTCTGTAGTTAATTTTCTGATAATAATGAGCACACCACAACCACCACCATCCAATATCCTTGCGAGCATACTTGATCACAATAGGTTGACAGGACCTAATCTTTCTGATTGGCTAAGAAATTTGAAACTTGGCCTGCACCTTGAACATAGAGGATATGTTTTAGACTCACAGGTTCCTGGTCCCTTACCTCCACAGGTCATTCAAGAGGAACATGAAACTTTGGACAAGTGGAAGGAGCATGATATGAGAGCCAAGTGTTACATGCTTACTTCTATGAGTAATGAGTTACAGAAGCAACATGAGAACATGCAATATGCAAGTGAGATCCTCCTTCACCTACAAGAGTTATATGGTGAACATAGCAGGAATGCCAGGTATGAGATATTTAGGCAGCTATTTCGCTTGAGGATGTCTAAAAGACAAAATATTGGGGATCATGTCCACAAGATGATTTAGATTATTGAGCAGCTGGAACATCTTGACTTTAACATGGATTTCCAACTGCAGACGGATTTGATCCTTCAGTCCCTTCCTGAGTCATTTGGGAATTTTGTGACAAATTTTCATATGACTAAGCAGGAATACACCTTGGCTGGTCTACTTAATATGCTGGTTATTGCCCAAAAGAATATGCCAGGCAATAAAGGAAAAGAGGTAGCTTTGATTGCATCTTCTTCTACTGGAAAGTCTAATAAGAAGAAGGGCAATAAGGAAAAGAAACCTCAAATTCTTGGTCCTTCCAAGAAGATAGCTAAACAGAAAGGGAAGACCAAAGCTGATGGAGGCAAAGGAAACTATTTCCACTGCCAGAAAGATGGGCATTAGAAAAGGAACTACCCAGAGTATCTTGCTTCTCTGAAGGATAGAAAGGATACATCTTCAGAAGTTATGTCTATATCTTATTATTTCGATGTTGATGATGCTCATAGTTCATCTACGGCTTGGGTTTTACATACTGGTGCCAGTTCTCACATTTCTTATGATATGCAGGAACTAGCAAACAGTAGCAGCTTGCGTTCTCAAAATGTTAGACTCCGGATTGGTGATGGCTTAACTATTTAAGCTTTAGCTATATGATATAAATCTTCTTACATGTCTGGACATGTTTTGTGTTTGAATAATATTTTGTATGTACCTGATGCTTTTAAGAATATCATTTCTATATCTAGTTTGACTAGAAATGGCTATGAATTTCAGTTCACAGATGATATTTGCAATATTTATTTTGGAAATAAATATGTTAGCTCAGGTTGTATGCATGATGGTCTTTATTATTTGAATAATAATGACAAACACAAATTGAATGCAAGTAATCTAAATGAATGCAATGCCATGGTGAAAACCAACTCAAGTTCAAAGTATATTTGGCACTTAAGATTAGGTGATGTTACAGAAGATAGGATTGCAAAACTAGAGAAAATGGGGATTCTATCCTCATTGGGTTCTGAACCTACTCCAACTTATGAATCCTGCCTTCAGGGCAAAATGACCAGATCACCCTTTGTTAGACAAGGGCTAAGAGTTGAAAATATTTTGGAGCTAATATATAGTAATGTATGTGGCTCATTTAGAGAAATGGCTAGAGGCAGTTTTCATTATTTTATTTCCTTTACTGATGATAAATCGAGGTTTGGGTATTTGTATTTGATGAAATACAAACATGAATCCTTTGAAAAGTTCAAAGAATTTAAATTTGAAGTAGAAAATCGAACAGGAAAAAGTATTAAAGCTCTTCGATCAGATCGTGGAGGTGAATACTTTTGATGAATACTTGAAAGAGCATGGCATTATTTCCCAGCTGACTCCTCCAAGAACACCACAGCTAAATGGTGTATCCAAAAGGAGAAATTGTGCCCTATTGTATATGGTACGTAGTATGATTAGCTATAATGATATGCCAATCTCCTTTTGGGAATTTGCATTACAATCAGCTTTGCATATTCTGAATAGGATTTCATCAAAATTAATATCTTCCACACCTTATAAAATATGGCATGGAAGAAAACTAAGTCTTAAGCATGTTAAGATTTGGGGTTGTCCAGCTTATATCAAAAAGCTGAACACTGATAAATTGGAAACCAGATTATAAAATGGTCGATTTGTTGGATATCTAAAAGAGAGTTTTGGATATTATTTTTTTTTTTGCCTACATCACAAAAAGTTGTGGTAAGTAGAGATGCCACATTTCTTGAACAACAGTTTGTTCAAGAAGGAGGCAAAGGAAGGCAAATAGAGTTAGAATTAGAGAATTCTAACCAACCAACAGATCAGATAGATATGGATCCATCTAGTCAACCTTCACCTATTGATGAAACATTTATAACTATTCCTTGCAGATCAACCAGGATATCTCACCCACCAGTGAGATATGGTTTTCTTTATGAAGAAGAATAAGAGTTGTCTACTCATGAGGAAGTAGATCATGGAGATGATCCACTTACCTATGAAGAAGCTATATCAGATATAGACTCTTTAAAATGGATTGATGCTATGAATCCTAGATTGACTCCATGTATAAGAATCAAGTTTGGGATTTTGTTGACCCACCTGAAGGTATTGTACCTATAGGGAGCAAATGAGTTTTCAAGAAGAAAATTGGTTTTGATGGAAAGGTAGAGACCTATAAGGCAATTCTAGTAGCGAAAGAGTTTCGCCAAAGGCAAGGAATCGACTATGAGGAGACTTTTTCGCCTGTTGCCATGCTTAAATCAATTAGGATTCTATTAGCAATAGCTGCATACTATGATTATGAGATTTGGCAGATGGATGTCAAAACAACTTTTCTCAATGGATACATTGAAGAAAACATTTTCATAGAATAGCCTAGGGGTTTTGAATCCCAATATGGTTCCAAAGTATGCAAGCTAAAGTGATCCATTTATGGATTGAAACAAGCTTCGAGGAGTTGGAACATCCGTTTTGATGAAGCCATTAAGTCATTTGCTTTTATCAAGAATGAGGATGAACCATTTGTATATAAGAAGGTTAGTAATAGTACTGTCACTTTCCTTATCTTATATGTGGATGACATTTTTTTAATGGGTAATGACACAGGTATGTTGACAACTATAAAGGTATGGTTGTCAAATACATTCTCTATAAAAGACTTAGGAGAGGTAACCTATATTCTTGGGATTCGCATCTACAGAGATAGAGCATAAAAAATAATTGGTTTATCTCAAAGTCTATACTTAGAAAAGGTGTTAAAGAGGTTTAACATGCTTGATTCCAAGAGAGGATTGTTACTAGTGAGACATGGTATCCACCTTTCTAAAGAGATGTCTCCAAAGACACCTAAAGAAAGAGATAAAATGGCCAGGATTCCATATGCTTCAGCTATTGGAAGTTTGATGTATGCAATGATGTGCACTGGGCCAGATATTGCACATGTTGTTTGTTTGACTAGCAGGTTTCAATCCAATCCAGATTTGGAACACTGGATAGCTATCAAGAATATCCTTAAGTACTTGAGAAGAACTAAGGATTTATTCTTGATTTATGGAGGTGGTGACTTGCAATTGGATGGTTATATTGATTTTGATTTTCAATTCGATATCGATGATAAAAAGTCTACCTCTGGGTATGTGTTCATTTGTAATAGAGGTGCAGTCAGTTCGAAGAATTCCAAACAAAGTATGACTACAAATTCCACTACAGAGGCTTAGTATATTGCTGCATCAGATGTTACAAAAGAGGCTATTTGGTTATAAGGAACCGTGGTCTCACCAGAAATCCAAACACATAGAAAGGCGCTACCACATTATTAGAGAAATAGTTGGGCGAGGCGATGTAGCCATACAGAAAATAGCATTAGCTGAAAATCCAGCTGATCCATTCATTAAGCCTATGTCACAAGCTCAATTAGACCGACATCTTGAGAAGATAGGTTTAAGATATTGTAATGAATGGCTCTAGTGCTAGAGGGAGATTGTTAGTAGTATGCCCTAGAGCACATCATTTAGTATGTATCTTGTACATATTTTATTAATAAAAAGCAATTTCACTTTTCCGTTTACATAATGTATTTATGTGTAATAGAAAAGGTCCATTGATGTTTTATTAGAAATTCTATTCTTAAGTTGTTAAGAATATGAGTAACAGTATATCTAGCACAAAGTATCATAAATTGGTTCACGTTCGAGGATACTTCACAATAAGGACATGACTTATCCATAAAGATTGTAATCATGTTTGTTCCCAAGTTATTTATATGAGATGTAAATAAGATGGAATGGTGAGTCACATGCCATATAACAAACATGATAGGCACTTATACATGATAAGTAGGTCGAACCAATGACACTTATGACAAGCACATGGAGTTTACTCTTGTCAATGTATTATCATAAATCATATCAATGCATATAATTTTTAGACCTGAGATAGCACAGTTATCTTGTATATAAGTGGTTTGAGTTTGATACTGCTTTCATACTTATACTGTGTATGGGTATATGGGCATGTGTTGGCTCCTACCAGTTATATATGGAGGTAGGTGTTGATCAAGATGGAATTTGTTAGCCTAAGTAAATAGGGATAAAATCCTATGTTCATTTAATTATTCTTGATGTTTCAAGTTCCTGGCCAGGATAGACAGATTTAATCAGAAAAGAGTTTCTGATGAGAAAATCTTTTTAATCAAGAATTGGAATTAAAAGAGAACATAATATTCATAACAAATGGAGTTTGACATAAACCATGACTTCAGCTCGAATTGGGATTTTGTAACAGAGAGATTCTAGTGCATGGTAACATATGATTAAAGGTTCATTTAAGGTATTCCTTATTACTAATTGGGTGGCCATGACATGCTATGCTAGGTATTAACCATGGTCTATGAGGTGCCTAAAATGATTTAGAGAAATTATTTATGGTAAGAAAGAGTTCTGATGATATTAAGAGTTAATATCATATCTCATTGCCAATTAGTGATGAGCCTAGTGAGTCATTGTAACATCCTCACTTTAACTAGTCTGTATGTTATACTATTCTGGTGACCAATGTTGGTTCGGGCAGTTAGAATATCTAGAATTATAATTAGACTAGAGTGAAGACTTATAAATAAGTTATAAATAAACCAAATAATGATAAGAAGAATTAAGAAAAATTTTTAGAAATGAAATGCACTAAGGTTAAATGAGCCATAGCCCCAACGATGAGTAACCCTAACGAGAAGTGACGGTGAGGGTCGTTAGTAACCCTAGACTCAGAGAAAACTCCATGAAATAATTTTTGGGACCTCAGGGAAGGATTATTGGTGTCTCAATGACAATAAATTGCCAAGAAAACACAAGGAAAATTTAATCAATCGGTACACACAATTTTAGTTCGTTAAGCCAAACGGAGGGCATTTTGGTCATTTCGTCTTCATAGATGATTTTTTACCAACTTGTCCAATTAAGTATATAAATTATATGATATTAAATATGAATAAAAATTGTTAAAAATGAAATTAAAAGTGAATAGTAAAGAAAAAGAAAAGAAATAAAGATAAATTGAATTATGAGGTAAGCATGAGGTCATTTAAAATTTTTGGCCAATCAAATGAAATAAAAATCATTCAAAATACATTAAAAAGAGAGGAAAGAAGTCAAAAATCTAGAAACAACCATCAGCCACCTTCCTCCCTTCCAAGCCGCACCATAGTCCCTATTCCTCTCCTTCAATGCCAAGTTTTCCAAAGCTTGGTTTCTTAGTTTTTCTTCAACCAAACCTTAAGTTGTCAACACAAAACCTTGATATTTCATCTTGTGAAGCTTTTGGGAGCAAAAAGAAGTGAAAAAGAAGAGCTTTTACAAGCTTGAAATTGACTCCATCAAAGGTTAGTGTCCAATCTCTTACCTCTCTTACTCAATTCATGTTTAATGCCATGAGATAAGTGGAAAACAAAATAAAATTTATGTGTATTCATCCCTACAATTTTGGTAGCTTAGGGATGGTTAGGATTGATGAATTTTCTTGAAGCAAAGTGGTTTATGACCTGCCCTTGGCATGAGATGAGTGATTGAACATTTAAGTGTAAGTGTAATGCAAGTGTGATGCATGAATGGGACTTGAAAACTTGGACACTTGAACAAAATTAGGGTTTGCTCATGTAATGATATATGAACATTGTAATTGTCAATTAGTGACCATTTGACTATGTGTGAGGAGGAATTGAAGTGATTTAGGACAATGGAATTGACCTTAGGCATGCTACCCTTGGTGACCTGCAAGACTGGGTGTGAGTCCAGTAGGTTTGGGCAGCTATAACTGGAGTTGTGTAGGTTCAATTGGTGCAAGGCTAATTGTAAATGAAACTAGAAACATAATGGCACAACTTTGGTGAAGAAACCCTGCCCAGAAAACCAAACCAAGTTGACCTAAAAACTACCCTAATCTGGGTGACCAATATGCTATCCCTGGAAAATGACCAAATAAACAGTGTTTGTTCAAATGGTCATAACTCAGTGTAGAAAAGTTCAATTGACCTAAAATTTCACCAGTAGAAATTTGAGACATAGCACTACAACTTTCATGAAGAAAAAAAACCAAAATTTTGACTGTAAGATGTTCAAAAACTGACCTGTAGTTAGTGTATAAACATTTCAGAGTTTATTCTGCCCAAAAATTCTGAAAAAATTGCAATCCGGCTAGTTATGGTGTTTAGGCCATAACTTGAGCTAAAAAACTCCAAATTGAGTGATTCAAAAGAAGAAATGTAACTAGACACAATAAGGAACAATTTTGATGAAGAACATTTGGCCAAATTCTCACTGTAGAATGGCTTAATAGAACAGTGAACTTTAACTCCCAAAACTAAAATTTTTGAATTATTCACCATTGATTTTAAGTATTGTTTGGCAACTAATACCAACACTTTTATAAACCCAAAGTGGTATTTTGGTAAACTTAGGTTCAACAAAATTATTATAAATTAAAAAGTCAACCTTTGAGTGAAAATAGTCAAGTGAATAGTGACCTCTACATTACAAAAATAAATAATTACATCATTAATTGTGTAAAATGCCCTAGTATGCCTAGAATGATTTGTTTGGATAGGTTGGCATGCCAATAGGGTTTTGTTAGTAGTACTGCATATGGCTTCATGCCATTCTGTGTTTTATGGCCTCACGTGCCATTCTGTGATATAATAGCCTTTGGCTATTTTGATTGAGTTTATCATACTTGGGTTTCTTGCCTAATAATTATTACAGCTTATTAGCTGTTTGTTGCACTCCGGGAGACACAATGTGATCGATGGTATGATGGCCCGAGGTACTTGGTACCCAGTGCCAGTTTACCCGTTTTATCCAGTCCAGTCGACTAGTATAGGTTACTCGGACAATCAAAATAAATCTTACCAAATTTTAATCAAATAATACTACAGTAATTGCCAGAAACTCAGTCCACATAAAATGCTAGCATACATTTTGCATATCTATTTTATTTTTGCTATTTTATTGTATATTGGCACCACTAAGCAGAATTGCTTGGCACGTCGCTTTTGCCACGTGCAGGCACTGGAGACATAGCTGGGGAGTCCAGCAGACCTCAAACCAGGTGATTTATTAAATCTGCACAGAATCTAGAGTCACCTCATATCTACAGTGCACTTGGTAGGATATTAGGAGTTTGGGTTGTATTTTGTACTTTGCATTTTGTACTAGTTTTGATTGTAATTACAAACTCATGAAATCATATGATAATGTAAATATATGAAATTTCATGTTAATGTAATTATCACTATATTTTGTTGAAAAATAAGATGTTGAGGAGTTATTCATGAAATTAATTCAAATTGTGATGTGAACAAAAAAATTTTGAAAATTGTGTTGAAATTTGGAGATTGAGTTGATATGGATGTGCACTGGAGTTCTGGATCTGAGAATTATATTAGAAGTGTTTTTTTAATAGGTTCAGAAGAACTGTTTTCCAATTTACAGCCGGCACTCTGTCGGATTTTCTATAAAAATTTATGGAAAATTGAGATTAATCAAATTGTAAATAAATGATATAATTGGTAAATTTTGCACTTGATGAATAACAAATAAATAAATTAAGGAGGGTAAATTGTTATGAAATAAGATATGGTGCTCCGGCACACTAGGTGGCATATCTTGCTCGACTAAGCTGTAAACGGGTAAGGGGTGTCACAATCACACACATATGCAAGTAATCACCAAGTTAAATGTGATTTAATTAATTAGTTAAAGAGTTTGATTGATTAATTAAATAGGTTTGGCTTGCAATAAGACTGTAAAGTCCCTAGCATGACTTGAAACCAAATCTAAGTTATTGGATATATAATAAAAGTTAAATTTATATTTAAAGTATTTAAATATGAATTTAATTATGAGAAATTAATTAATAAAGATTAATTAATTAATTTGTATTTGATATAAATTGATTAGAAAAGAAGAAATAATTATTTTGGGTTGAGAACTCAAAATTACAACACAAGGGTAATTTGGTCATTTCACTGGGTGACATATGGCACCATGAGATGGTGACACATGACACCATATAAGCTTGCCATTTGTCTTCAAATCATGTAAGATGATCAAAGTCAAGATTAAATCTAACTTTGACACTTGGCTTAATGTGATTAGGTCAATTAAAATTCTAGCCAATCAGAAGATGACATGTGGTAAGGGTTTTAAGTGATGACCTAATTATATAATGTGATGTTATGAAAGAGTAAAAGAATAATCTGCTATTCTGTCATATGTGCCGCCACCTTTGAGCCTCTCTTCCTCTCTTCTTCTTTATCTCTCATCAATTCAAAGAGAATTGCCAATATTCTCTTGAATTAAAATTGCTAGAAATCGTTTCTACTATCCTGTATACATCTACAACCTCTCTAAAGGCAAATCCCTATTTTCTAATTAGTTGGCAAGGCTTTAGAAGCTGTTCAAGTGGCTGCCATTGGTGATCTTGGTGTGGAAAATCTAGAGGAACAACATCTGGGGTCCTAGGTGCTTCACAAAGGTACCAAACACAACTACAGTGCATCAAAAGGTTAGTGCACATGTTCTTGAATTAATCTAGGGTTCTAATGAATTAATATGTTAGTTCTAAAATCTTAAATGGCAAATGTAGATCCAAATACATATTAAAAGTATTTTAATATGCTATTGAACATTGAAATCAATAGGTAAATAATAAATCTTGCATGATGCATGAGTCCCTAGAAGAAAAATTTTTGAATTCAATGTTCTAATCTAATAATTTTCATGCTTCCGCTCCTTCAAGTAAGTGCATAATGGTATGGAGGTAAATCCCTCTGTTGCGATGCCTGGAGAACTCCCTACTGACACTCTGGACTGTCCTCCTCTCTAAGTAAACTGAGACCCTTGTCTCTAGCCCTGGCCCTGGGAAACCTTGGGCCTCTTACCCTTAGAAACAGGTGTACTGGACTGACCTTGTCCAGAACTCCTCTTTCGCTATCTATCTCTCCAAGACTGCTCCTCATTTCGTACTCTCTCTAAATTAAGTGATGTAGCCACTAGCCGGGAGAAATCGTATACCCATGTGCCGTCACTATAATTTTGATATTATCATTCAGTCCATCCTCGAACCTACGGCACCTCTTTGCCACTGTAGGCATTACCTCTCGTGCATATCTACCCAGCCTCACGAAATCTCTCTCATACTCAGAGACCGTTAACTGTCTCTGCCTTAAGGTCAGAAACTCTCTCCTTCTAGCCTCTAAGTATATGTGACTAATATACTTCTTCTTGAACTTAGTCAAGAAGAAGTACCAAGTAAGCTCCGTCGGCTATACTGCTCTAGAAACTGTATCCCACCACTGATAGGCTTCCTCCTATAGTAACGATATAGTGCACTCTAGCTGCTGCTCTAGCATGTAATGTAACTGCTTCAGCACTCTCTCAGTCCACTCTAGCCAATGCTCAGCAGCAGATGGGCCATCTTCCTTCTTACCCATAAAGTCAACAGCCTCATACTTTCTTAACTTCTCTAGTGGAGACCGTTGTGTTGGCTATGAGGTGGCTCTGGTAAACTGGCGGAGCATCTGAGTCATTTGCTCCAAAAACGCCTACTACGTTCTACCCGCTGTACCCCGGGATGACTCCTCTCTCCTGTCTTTCCCCTGACTGCGGAGACAAGTGCATGACTACCAATCTCCTCCTCCTCCACTTGTCTGTAAGACCCTTCCTCTGAAGGATCGGACTCCATCAATCCTATAAAACAAAGAACATATCTGTATTAGTGTCACCTCGACTCCTAAATAAGGGCTCATGCATGTTATGCACACTATATCTTTTTGTCTACCTATGCCTAGGAATGCCTAAACCTTTACTCTGATACCAATAAATGTAACACCCCTCTCCCATCTACAGTGTAGCCGAGTAAGGTGTGCTACATTCGGTGCCGGAGAACTCTATCATGTCTTATCGTTTACAATATTAATTTAATATCCATTTAATTTTATTATCTCACTTATAAAAATTTTCATTTTTATGTTTTTTTTCCCATTTCTTTTTTTATGGAGAGCCAGATAGAGTCCCCTCTGTTCTATTAGTGCATGGTGGGTTTCATGTTACCTGTTAAAACAATTTATATTCATTTCATCTATTCATTCATCATATCACTTCTCATGCTCCTATCAATTTCAAGAAAATAAATTACATTTGATTCATATAAAGTTTACATATACAATAATTTACAATTTATATACAATCCAAAATTATTTACATCCTTTAATTACATACAATACCAAAATGCAAAATCTAATATGTACATGAGCCTTACCAAAATGATTGATGAGGTGACAACCCACACTGTAGCAGATCTGGTCCAAGTCCGATCTAGGCCCTACTACTACTGCTGCTTTCTAGTATCTATGCGTGGTAAGAACCAACGCGCTAAGCATAACGATTAGTGGTGCATAAATAAAGAAAAATAACTAAACAATTAAAATAATTATTTCATGTATAACCTTATAAATAAATATCAATTTTCATGTATTTAAAATCTTTTACATGTTTTCTAGAACTTTGGAAGTAAATAAGCTAATAGGAATCTTTTCTGTGCATATACCTTATATTCAGTCTTATAAAATTCATATTAATGATTTTCTAATGTATTTATTTATATTTAAGGCTTATTACTTTTATTTGTGCCCAAGTAACCTATGACAGATTTTAAAGACTGGATACACGAGAGTACTAGTCAGACATTCGTATGTCTACCCAGTATACAACGGTCATATCAGGCACAAGGCCAACGGGTAGGCATAAGCTAGTAATAATGAAAATTGACAATATAGCCATCGAGTAGGCATAAAGCCAGTAGAACAATCATCTTAGACATATGTTGTTTGTCAATGATTATCCCTGTGGGCAGTACTGCAATATGTAGTCCCTAATTGGTATACCAATCGATCCATGCTACATAAATGAGTCTAGGCATCCTTTGGGCATAATAGTATTATTAAATATTTATAATTTCATTAATTCATGTTATTTTTATGCTTAACAATTTATTCTAATTCATTTCATCTCATATGCCTAGTTATTTTATGGACCTTTCTTTAGGTCCAGATTTGGTGCACTGTTTTTACATGGCAAATTGACTAGGATTTGGCCACTTTTTGGCCACACCTCCTCCATAGAATTTGTTCTCTCTATGTCTTTTCCTTGTTTTCCTTTTTGAATAATATTAATTGGAGTTTTACAAATCAAGTTATGGTTAAATAACCATAACTAGCTCACTGTCTCTTTCTAGGTCCAGAATTAGGCAAATTCTAGAGTCTATTTTTGTTTAATTAATTGGACATGTTACAGTCATGTTTAGACTTAATATTCTTAATAAAAGTTATTACCCTATGTCTTATGGTCCCTCAAAAATTTTAATTACAATTTTCCAAATTTTTTAGAATTAGTTATGGCCAAATCACTGGCTTGGACTCAGGTACCCTGTGTCCTCAGGGTCCAGGTTCAGGTTAGTAATTTTGACCTCCATTTTAGGGTTCTTATGTTCATATTTTGAAGATCATGTCTAAAACAAAGTTGGAGCCCTGTTTCTTAGGGTTCCAGATCGGTATGGCTCATTCTAATTAGAGTTTCCTAGTGGAAGATATACTATAAAAACTATTCTGGGGTCAAGTGTAATTTGGTCAGACTCCAGATTTTGACATGTTAACTTCTTCTAACCATTTGACCTAGTTCCTTTGGGTTCTGGATTTTGGTCAAAAGATCAATATTTTAGACCTATGTCTTATAAAAATTTCCATTGCATTTGGATTTTTATAGACTAAGTTATGGCCATTTTTCCAAAACTAGTAGGCTAGTCTATGTTTAGGAAATTCTGGGCAGAATTGATTCTTGTCAGTTTGGTAACCTAGTTTGGATCAGTAATTTTATTTGGTTAGAGGCATTTTTGGGCTTGGTATTCTCAATGAAAGTTGCAGTCCCATGTCTAATCTTTCCAATGGTATAAAATTCAGGTCATTTGGAGCTATCTAGAGGGAGTTATGGCCAAATGAATAATATTCATTTAGTCATTTTTCTGGGTTTAGTGTTTGGATATCCGGCTTGGGACAGTAAATTGACTAAAATTTTGACAGAATTTGGGTAGGGTTTCTTCATAAAAAATGGGGTATTTTGAGTCTAGGTTCACTTTCAATTGGCCTCACACCAATTGGAGTCACACAACTTCAATTATATGTCAAACAAAACACTGGACTCATAGGTCTGAATTTCCTGCATAAGAGAAACACTCCCAATATTCATTCCTCCTTACTCCCATACTACAATTTATCATTCATAGCACTTCAATTAGGCAACAATAGTCTCAACAACATCAATTTCATACTTCATCTAGGGCTGCCAAAATTCAAGGATTTCTTTCCTCAAGGTTTTCTTTTTAATTTTATGAAATTTATACTTAGCTAAACATGCTTTTCATGTTTAATGAAGAGAGAGTGATGGATTAGTGCACTAACCTCAATTGGAACCCAACTTGCTATTGTGAAACTTGAAGGATTCCTTTAATTTTTGGCTGCCACACTCTTAAAGAGGAGCTAAGGAGTATTTTTAGTGTTGGGGCCTTAGGGTTTTGGGCAAGGATCAAGGAGATATGAGCTTGAAAGCAAAGAAAAGAAAAAAAAAATGGAAGACTAAAGGGAAAGCTGGTTCGGCTAGCAGAATTTAGAAAAGGAGATGGCTGTTGTCATCTTGTTTTTATCCCATTAACTTTCATTCTTATCCCTTTAAAACATTTGGCAATTTCCCATTGGTTGGAATTATAATTTGTTGGCAATTTTAAAGATATCATTTATGATATCATGCTTAGGTAAATAATCTAATTTAATTTCATTTATTTTCTCCTTTCTTTTACTCATTTTTAATTATTTTCTCACCAATATTAATTTATATTTTATGTCATAATTTATTTACTTAAATGGACAAGCTGGTCAAAAATCATCTCTGAAGGCGAAATGACCAAAATGCCCTTCATTTAGCTTAATGAGCTAAAATTGCCTATATTGATTGATAAAATTTTCTAAGCATTTTCTTGGCATTCTAATGCCATCAAAACCTCAATGACTCTTCTGTGGAGTCCTAAAAATTATTTCACGAAATTTTCCTCGGGTTTAGGGCTACTAGCTATCTTTACAGCAACTTCCCGTTAGGTCACCCATCACCGGGGCACCGGCTCATTTAATTCATTTGCAATTCACTTCTTTTATTTTTTCTTAATTTTACTTAGTTTTTATTCAGTCAATTTATGCCTTCTCACTCTAGTTGGAGTGTAGTTCCAGTCATCCTGGCTGTCCAGACAGACATTAGTCGTCGAAACAGTAGAATGTATGGACTACCTAAAGTGAGGACGTTACAAGTCAATAGTCGACACTCCCCTCTGTGTCTCCTACCATAGTGGGTACATTCTGGCACTAGAATTGATTTCCTTGTTACTGTAGTTGGGGAACTAGCTATATTCTTATCTTGTTTCTGGCTCTGTGAACCCTTAGGCTTCTTACTACCAGTAGTTGGTGCACTAAATTGGCCTTGTCCAGGACTTCTCTTATGCTTTCTATCTCTCCTGGACTGCTCATCATCTCTGACTTTCTTCACATCAAGAGTTGATGCTACCAATAAAGAGAAGTCTATAAAGCGATGAGAAGTAACTATCAGTCTGATGTTGTCATTCAGTTCGTCCTTAAACCTCCTGTATTTATTAACCTCTGTGGCCATTATCTCTGATGCATATCCACTAACTCTCATGAATTCCCGCTCATATTCAGAGACTGTAAGTTGCCGCTGTCTCAATGCCAGGAATTCTCTTCTTCTGGCCTTTAAGTATACATGGCTGACATATTTCTTTCTGAACTCTGCCAAATGAAAATTCCAAGTGATCTGTGCAGGCTGTATCACTCTTGACACTGTCACCCACCACTGATATGTATCCTCTTGAAGTATTGACAGAGCACACTCTAACTGCTACTCTAGTGTACCGTGTAGCTACTGTAATACTCTCTGTTGTCCCTTATAGCAACCCAAGAGGGGGGGTGAATTGGGTTCTAATTGCAAAATTAAAGATTAAAAGAAATTTCAACACAAAGAAGAGAAGAGGAAGAATGATAACACAAGAGATTTATAGAGGTTCGGCTATCCCAAGCCTACGTCCTCTCTTCAAGGCCCTCTTTGAGAGTTAACTCTACTAAAATTCTTCTTAGGGTGAAGAATAAACCCCTAACAATTACCACAAGAGCAAACCCTTGCTCTTTTACAAATCCCTTTACACTCAAGAGCTATTTAAAGCTCTATCACACTCAAAATTACAATAAGTGCTCACAACAACTTTGAAGGAACTCTCAGAACAATGAATTTACAACTCAAATATCAAGTTCTCAATATTAACTATGGTAGCTCAAGTTCTAGAGAGAGAGAATGAAGAAAATCTTTAGAACCTAATAAATTTCCAAAAGATTGTTGTTGTCTAAACTTGTTTCCAGTAAAAAATGGTGCCTATTTATAGTTTTTATAAGAAAATAGATATTGGGGGTGCATTAAATGAAAAATTAGTTGTTCAACCACTCAAAGCTCTGTTTTATCGAGTTGCAGAAACCCAGGTTCGGCTACCGGAGTTATTTACTTCGGTTGCTGAAGGTTAAAGCACTAAAAAACAGCTTTTGAAAAGTCACTCTTGGCTGTCGTAGTTCCCACTTTTGGGCGGAGTGCTCTCTGGACAAAATGACTTTTAACGCTCAAAAACCATAATTTAAAGAGTGAAATTTGACTGCCAAACTTTCCGCTTTCGGCTGCCGAAGTGCTTTCTGGACAAAAAGTGTTAAAAGGGCACTTTGGCTTCGGAAATGCATAACTTTTTTACCAGAACTCAGATTTTCGATCCGTTTGAACTGTTAGAAAGCTAATTTGATAAACTTTTCAATGAAAACACTTTCAAAAATAAATTTTCATTTCTCAAATGTGAAAATTTCATTTTAGTCCCCCTTAGTCAAGAAAAAGTTACAAGTAAAGATACTAAGAAATTAAGAGTTTAAAAAACTCAACTTTTTGATCTGAACTCAGATTTTTGATCCGTTTGAATCATTGGAAAGCTAATTCAATGTATTTTGTAACTAAGTTACTTTTCAAAATTAATTTTTCATTTTTGAAAAATTTATTTAATTTTCCCTTGATAAAAAATTAGGTGAAAACTAAGTTAAACAAGATATTCTTAGCACCACCTAGACTTGAGCCAACATAATTAATAAAATGAGATTTATAAGATATAAAATAAATAAAAGTTACATTGTAGGTTCCCATAAATGTTTACTTGCCTATGTTGCTCTTCCTTCACTTTGATTTGAAGCAATTTGGCAATTTTGAGTCTATGGCCTACAAACTCAACACAAACACTTCCAAAGTATATTAGCAGCACACTAATTATTTATTATTATCAAAACATGGGTTAAGACACCTAGGTCCAACAATCTCCCCCTTTTTGATAATGAAAAACAATTAGTGGATGAGGAAAATTAAGCACAAGTGAAGTGTGTGTTTTTCATAAATTCTCCCCCTTAATGTACTTCCCCTTTCAAAAATAGTTTGTGCCTTACTAAATAGAATTTGGAGAGCACATAAGAGAGGCTTTGACTCAATGAATGCAATGCCATGAGTCCTAGGTGAACGATGATGCAAAGTTATTGTTATATCAAAAACAATTCAGAATATGTATCAAAGGATTACCAAGAAGCATCACATAAGTATACCCAAAATATGTATCCCACTAAATCATCATTTATATATCATGTTTAAAGCTTAAAATTTGGAATTATTCATCCACTTAGCTAATTCATCCACACTATCATCATCAAAATATACACTAGAAGGAAAGATATACAAAATTTATGGCATCATTCAAAGGTGTACCACCATGCCAAAAGATATAAGAACATATGGCAATATAACAATTATTTTGAAGAATAGCCTATAAAGAGTCAAGAAGACTTCAATGCAAATTTACTAATTTCATTTGCATAGGACTTGTAAAACCATCAAGGAGTCTATTCAAAGCATCAACAGAATCTTGGCAAATAACCTTCATAGAATAATCAAGGAGAACAATCTAAATTAATGAGGAATAGTATTATGATCATATGGCAGCCAAAAGTAGGAAACCCATATTTTGTTCAAGTGAACAGTAATGTGAACAGTAAATCATAATCTTAAGCATCAAGGTTGTCAAGCATGCCTAATTCTCTCTTAATGAAATTAAACCTATCTTCACATAAAGGTTTTATAAAGATATCAGCTAATTGGTGATGTGTATCAACAAACTCAAGAACAATATCACCATTCAATACATGATCACATATAAAATGATGTCTAATGTCTATATGCTTAGTTCTAGAATATTATATGGGGTTCTTGGTCAAATTGATTGCACTTGTGTTATCACATTTAATAGAAATGTGATCAAGAGATACTTTGTGTTAGTAATATTCCCTAGAGCATATCATTTAGTATGTATCTTGTACGTATTTTATTAATAAAAGGCATTATCACTTTTCCGTTTACATAATATATTTATGTGTAATAGAAAAGGTCCATTGATATTTTGTTAGAAATTTTATTCTTAAGTTGTTAAGAATATGAGTGACAGTATTTCTAGCACAAAGTATCATAAATTGGTTGACAATCAAAGATACTTCACAATAAAGACATGACTTATCCAGAAAGATTATAATCATGTTTGTTCCCAAGTTATTTATATGAGATGTAAATAAGATGGAATGGTGAGTCTCATGCCATATAACAAACATGATAGACACTTATACATGATAAGTAGGCCGAACCAGTGACATTTATGACAAGCACATGGAGTTTACTCTTGTCAATGTATTGTCATAAATCATATTAGTGCATACAATCTTTAGACCTGAGATAGCACAGTTATCTTGTATATAGGTGGTTTGAGTTTGATACTGCTTTCATACTTATACTGTGTATGGGTATATGGGCATGTGTTGGCTCCTACTAGTTATATATGGAGGTAGGTGTTGATCAAGATGGAATCTATAGCCCTAAGTAAATAGGGATAAAATCCTATGTTTATTTAATTGTTATTGATGTTTCAAGTTCCTGGGCAGGAAAAATAGATTTAATCAGAAAAGAGTTTCTGATGAGAAAATATTTTTAATCAAGAGCTGGAATTAAAAGAGAACATAATATTCATAGCAAATGGGGTTTGACATAAACCATGACTCCAGCTCGAATTGGGATTTTGTAACAGAGAGATTCTAGTGCATGGTAACATATGATTATAGGTTCATTTAAGGTAAACCTTATTACTAATTGGGTGGCTATGGCATGCTATGCTAGGTGTTAACCATAGTCTATGAGGTGCCTAAAATGATTTAGAGAAATCATTTATGGTAAGAAAGAGTTCTAATGATGTTAAGAGTTGATATCATATCTCATTGCCAATTAGTGATGAGCCTAGTGAGTCACACACATACACAAGTAATCACCAAATTAAATGAGATTTAATTAATTAGTTAAAGAGTTTAATTGATTAATTAAATAGGTTTGGTTTGCAATTAGATTGTAAAGTCTCTAGCATGGCTTGAAACCAAATCTAGGTTATTGGATGCACAGTATAAGTTAAATTTATATTTAAAGTGTTTAAATATGAATTTAATTATGAGAAATTAATTAATAGAGATTAATTAATTAATTTATATTTGACATAAATTGATTAGAAGAAGAGAAATAATTATTTTGAGTTAAGAACTCAAAATTAAGATACAAGGGTATTTTGGTCATTTTACAGGGTGACATGTGGCACCATGAAATGGTGACACATGGCACTACACATAAGCTTGCCAATTGTATTTTAATCATGTAAGATAATCAAAGTCAAGATTAAATCTAGGTTTGACACTTGGCACAATGTGATTGGATCAATTAAACCTAGAGCCAATCAGAAGGTAACATGTGACAAGGATTTTAAGTGGTGACCTAGCTATATAAGGGAAAGGATGAAGAGAAAAAATACAAGCAGCTATTTGTTTCATTGGTGCCGCCACCCAAAGCACCTCTCCCTTCTCTTCTTCTTCATCATCTCTCACCAACTCAAAGAGGATAGCCAATATTGTCTTGAATTAAAAATACTAAAAATCGTTTCTAGTGTCCTCTTTGCATCTATAACATCTCTAAAGGCAAAACTTTATTTTCTAATTGACTAGAAAGGCTTTAGAAGCTGTTCAAGGGGCTGCCATTAGTGATCTTGGTGTGGACAAGCTAGAGGGATAACATCTGGTGTCCTAGGCATATCCCAAAGGTGCCAAACACACTACAGTGCATCAAAAAGGTTAGTGCACTTGTTCTTGATCTAATCTAGGGTTCTAATGAATTAATCTATTAATTCTAAAATCTTAAATGGCAAATGTAGATCCAAAACATATTAAAAGAGTTTTAATATGCTGTTTATCATTGAAATCAAATGGATAAAAATGAATCTTGCATGATGCATGTGACCCTAGATGAAAAATTTTTGAATTCAATGATCTAAACTTATGTTTTTCATGCTTCCTCTCCTTCAATTTGAAGTCTCTCAATTATTGTTTGATCCAAAGTATTTGGCTAAAACAAAGACCTGTAACTAACTATTCGGCTTCGATTGTAAAAAGTGCAACCGAGTTTAGTTTCTTGCTACACTAAGAAACTAAAGAGTGTCTTAGGAGTTGATAAGTACCTGAGGTACTCTTCCTATCAAGGATGCTTCCAGCAAAGTCGGCATCCGAGTAGGAACATAGATCAAAGGATGCATTTCTAAGATACCATAGACCTAAATTTAATGTACCATTCAAGTTTTTGAGAATACGTTTAACAGCATGCGAATGAGACTCTTTAGGACATGATTGAAAACGTGCACATAAATATATGGAAAACATAATATCTAGTCTACTAGCTGTGAGATACAAAAGACTACCAATCATACCTCTATAGAGCTTTTCATTAACTAGTTTTCCTTTTTCATCCTTGTCAACTTTGGTATTTGTGCTCATTGGAGTTCTACTTGGCTTGCAATTCAGCATTCCAAACCTCTTGATCAATTCTTTGGTGTACTTGGCTTGGTTGATGAAGATGCCATCCTTAGCTTGTTTGATTTGAATCCCAAGGAAGAACTTGAGTTCTCCCATCATGCTCATCTCAAACTCACTCTTCATTGTATTAGCAAACTCTTCACACAAACACTCATTAGTAGCACTAAATATAATATCATCAACATATATTTATACTATAAGGATGTCATTTACATGATTTTTAACAAAAAGAGTTATATCAACTTTTCCTTTTTAAAAACCATTTTGCAAAAGAAAGTCACTAAGCCTTTCATACCAAGCTCTAGGAGCTTGTTTCAAACCATACCAGGCTTTAGTCAATTTAAAAACATGGTTTGGAAACTCATGATTTCAAAACTAGGAGGTTGCTCAACATATATCTCCTCATCAATAAAACCATTTAGAAAAGCACTTTTAACATCCATTTGGAAAAGCTTAAAATTCATATATGATGCATATGCAAGTAAGATTCTAATGGCTTCTAATCTAGCTACGGGGGCAAAGGTTTCATCATAGTCAATGCCCTCTTCTTGGTTATTGTAACATCCTCCCTGTACGTATTCTGTACATTCTGTTACTTCGATGACCTAATGTCAGTCTGGGCAAGTCAGGATGTCTAGAACTACACTTCAGTCATAGTGAACAGACATATAATGATGAAATAAATAAAAAGAAAATACAAGAAAAATTAAAGAAAAATAAAAGAGAGAAAATGAAACTAGGTTAAATGAGCCAGCACCGTAGTGATGGGTAACCGCATCGTAGCGATGGGTAACCGCACCGGGAAGTTACAGCGAAGGCAATTGCTAACCCCAGGACTGCGAGAGACCCTCGAAATAAAATTTCAAGACATAATTAAAGGTTTATTGAAATGTAATTGACACTAGAAATATCAAAGAAAAATTAATAAATTAGTACAAAGAAAAACGAAAAATCAAGAAACAGACAAAAATCGGTGTTACCAAAAAATCGGGAATACTACTCGAAGAAGGGCATTTTGGTGGGGTTGCCTTTTAACTGAAGGAACGGAAGCGTGAAAAACACAAGATTATACCATTGAATTCAAAAATTTTCACCTAGGGTCACAAGCACCATGCAAGATTTATTTTTATCTATTTGATTTCAATGATAAACAACATATTAAAACTCTTTTAATATGTTTTTGGATCTGTATTTGCCATTTAAGATTTTAAAATTAATCAGATTAATTTTAGAACCCTAGATTAAATCAAGAACGATTACACTAACCTCTTGATGTGCTGCAGCGTGTCTGCGCCTTTGAGATTCATCTTCAGGACACCAGATGTTGTCCCTCTAGCTTGTCCACACCAAGAACACCTATGGCAGCCCTTGAACAGCTTCTAAAGCCTTTTCTATTAATTAGAAATTCAAGTTCTGCCTTTTAAGAGATTAGAGATGTAAACAGGACACTAGAAACAATTTCTAGTGTTCTTAATTCAAGAGATTGATGGCTAATCTCTTTGAATTGATGAGAGATGAAGAGAAATAGCTGGAGAGGCTCAAAGTGGCGTGACATATGAGAGGAGAGGCTGCTGGTTGTGTTTTCTTTTCATAACCCCACTTAAATAGCTAGGTTAACACATTAAACCCTAGCCACATGTCACCTTTTGATTAGCTCTAGGTTTAAGTGACCCAATCACATTGTGCCAAGTGTCAAACCTATATTTAATCTTGATTTTAATCATCTTACATGATTAAAATTATTTGGCAAGCTTATGTGTTATGCCATGTGTCACCATCTCATGGTGCCACGTGTCACACTGCAAAATGACCAAAATGCCCTCGTGTCTTAATTTTGAGTTCTTAACCCAAAATAATTATTTTCTTCTTCTAATTAATTTATATCAAATATAAATTAATTAATTAATCTCTATTAATTAATTTCTCATCAATTAAATTCATATTTAAACACTTTAAATATAAATTTAATTTATACTACACATCCAATAATCTAGATTTGGTTTCAAGTCATGCTAGGGACTTTGCAATTTAATTGCAAACCAAATCTATTTAATTAATCAATTAAACTCTTTAATTAATTAATTAAATCATATTTAAATAGGTGATAACTTGTGTATGTGTGTGACTTACTAGGCTCATCACTAATTGGCAATGAGACATGATATCAACTCTTAATATCATCGAACTCTTTCTTACCATAAATGATTTCTCTAAATCATTTTATGAACCTCATAGACCATGGTTAACACCTAGCATAGCATGCCATGGCCACCCAATTAGTAATAAGATTTACCTTAAATGAACCTATAATCATATGTTACCATGCACTAGAATCTCTCATTACAAAATCCCAACTCAATTTGAGTCATGGTTTATGTCAAACTCCATTTGCTATGAATATTATGTTCTCTTTTAATTCCAGTTCTTGATTAAAAGATTTTTCTCATCGAAACTCTTTTCGAATAAATCTATCTGTCTGGCCAGAACTTGAAACATCAAGAACAATTAAATGAACATAGGATTTTAACTCTATTTACTTAGAGGAACAGATTCCATCTTGATCAACACCTACCTCCATATATAACTAGTAGGAGCCAACAGATGCCCATATACCCATACAGGTACAAGTATGAAAGCAGATCAAACTCAAACTACCTATATACAAGATAAGCTGCTATCTCAGTCTAAAGATTATATGCATCGATATGATTTATGACAAAACATTGACAAGAGTAAACTCCATGTGCTTGTCATAAGTGTCACCGTTGGCCTACTTCTCATGAATAAGTGCCTATCATGTTTGTTATATGGCATGAGACTCACCATTCCATCTTATTTATATCTCATATAAATAACTTGGGAACAAACAGGAATACAAACTTTCTGGATAAGTCATGTCCTTATTATGAAGTATCCTTGATTGTGAACCTATTTATGATACTTTGTGCTAGAAATATTGTCACTCATATTCTTAACAACTTAAGAATAATATTTCTAACAAAATATCAATGGACCTTTTCTATTACACATAAATATATTATGTAAACGGAAAAGTGGAAATGCCTTTTATTAATAAAATATATACAAGATACATACTAAATGATATGCTCTAGGGCATACTACTAACAATCTCCCACTAGCACTAGAGCCATTCATTACAATACCTTAGACCCATCTTCTCAAGATGTCAGTCTAAATGAGCTTGTGACAAAGGCTTAGTGAATGAATCACCGGATTTTCACCGATGCTATTTTCTGCATGGCTATATTGCCTTGCCCAACTATATCTCCGATAATGTGGTAGTGCCTTTCTATGTGTTTGGATTTTGGGTGAGACCTTAGTTCCTTAGCCTATATGATCGCTCCATTGTTGTCACGGTGTAATGGGCTGGCGACTCAATGGAAGGAACTACTGTAAGTTACACGAACTTCTTCATCCAAGCGACTTCTTTTGCGAAAGATCGATGCGAATATACTCACCTCGAGTGGAATCTGCAATGCGTGCTCGTTTGGAACTCTTCCAACCGATCGCACCTCCATTACAAATGAACACATATCCGAGGTAGACTTTCTATCATCGATATCGATTGGAAATCGTAATCGATATAACCATCCAATTGCAAGTCTCCACCTCCATAAATCAAGAATAAATCCTTAGTTCTTCTCAAGTACTTAAGGATATTCTTGTGACTATCCATGTTCCAAACATGGATTGGATTGATACCGCTAGTCAAACTAACAAAGATATGCGATATCCGGCCTAGTACACAACATTGCATACATTAAACTTCCAATAGCCAAGCATATGGAATCCTGGCCATCTTATCTCTTTGTTGTTGTGTCTTTGGAGACATCTCTTTAGAAAGGTGGATACCATGTCTCACTGGTAACAATCCTCTCTTGGAATCAAGCATGTTAAACCTCTTTAACACCTTTTCCAAGTATAGACTTTGGGATAAACCAATTATATTTTCGCTCTATCTCTATAGATGCGAATCCCAATAATATAGGTTGCCTCCCCTAAGTCTTTCATGGAGAATGTATTTGACAACGATACCTTTATAGTCGTCAACATACCGTATCATTACCCATCAACAGTATGTCATCCACATATAAGACAAGGAAAGTGATAGCACTGTCACTAACCTTCTTATATACACATGGCTCATCCTCATTTTTGATAAAACCAAAAGATTTAATGGCTTCATCAAAACGGATGTTCCAACTCCTCGAAGCTTGTTTCAACCCATAAATGGATCGCTTTAGCTTGCATACCTTGGAACCATCTTGGGATTCAAATCCCCTAGGTTGTTCCATGAAAATGTTTTCTTCAATGTATCCATTAAGAAAAGTTGTTTTGACATCCATCTGCCAAATCTCATAATCATAGTATGCACTATTGCTAATAAAATCCTAATTGATTTAAGCATGGCAACAAAGCAGAAAGTCTCCTCATAGTCTATTCCTTGCCTTTGGCGAAACCCTTTCGCTACTAGCCTTGCCTTATAGGTCTCTACCTTTCCATCAGAACCAATTTTCTTCTTGAAAACCCATTTGTTCCCTATAGGTACAATACCTTTAGGTGGGTCAACAAGATCCCAAACTTGATTCTTATACATGGAATCAATATCGGATTTCATAGCATCAATCCATTTTGAAGAGTCTATATCTGATATAGCTTCTTCATAGGTAAGTGGATCATCTCCATGATCTACTTCTTCATGAGTAGACAACTGTTGTTCTTCTTCATGAAGAAAACCATATCTCACTGGTGGGTGAGATACCCTGGTTGTTCTACGAGGAACAGCTGTAGATGTTTCATCAATGGGTATAGGTTGACTAGATGGATCTATATCCATCTGATGCTGGTTGGTCAGAATTCTCCAATTCTAACTCTATTTGCCTTCCTTTGCCTCCTTCTTGAACAAACTGTTGTTCAAGAAATGTGGCATCTCTACTTATCACAACCTTTTGTGAAGTAGGCAAATAAAAATAATATCCAAAACTATCTTTTGGATATCCAACAAATCGACCTTTTTCTGATCTGGTCTCCAATTTATCAGTGTTTAGCTTTTTGATATAAGCTGGACAACCCCAAATCTTAACATGCTTAAGACTTGGTTTTCTTCCATGCCATATCTCATAAGGTGTGGAAGAAACTGATTTTGATGGAATCCTATTCAGAATATATAAAGCTGATTCTAATGCAAATCCCCAAAAGGAGATTGGCATATCAGTATAGCTCATCATACTACGTACCATATCCAATAGGGTACGATTTCTCCTTTCAGATACACCATTCAGCTGTGGCGTTCCTGGAGGAGTCAGTTGAGAAACAATGCCATGCTCTCTCAAGTATTCATCAAATTCAGTACTCAAATATTCACCTCCTCTATATGATATAAGATCTTTAATATTTTTTCCTGTTTGATTTTCTACTTCAGATTTAAATTCTTTGAACTTTTCAAAGGATTCATGTTTGTATTTCATCAAATACAAATACCCAAACCTTGATTTATCATCAGTAAAGGTAATAAAATAATGAAAGCCCCCTCTAGCCATTTCTTTAACGGACGACCACATACATCACTATGTATTAGTTCCAAAATATTTTCACTCTTAGCCCTTGTCCAACAAAGGGTGATCTAGTCATTTTGCCTTGAAGGCAAGATTCACAAGTTGGAGTAGGCTCAGAGCCCAATGAGGATAGAATCCCCATTTTCTCCAATTTTGCAATCCTATCTTCTGCAACATGACATAACCTTAAGTGCCAAATATATTTTGACCTTGAGTTGTTTTTCACCACGGCATTGCTTTCATTTAGATTGCTATACTCGCCGGTGGTAACACTTTCTTCGGCAATGGAAACACTTTCTGTTAGCAATGGAAACACTTTCTGTTGGCGGTGGAAACACTTTCCTTTGCCTTTGTCACTTTGGTCTTCCCTTCTGTTTAGCTATTTTCTTGGAAGGACCAGAATGAGGTTTCTTTTTCTTATTGCCTTTCTTCTTGTTGGACTTTCCACAGTAAGAAGATGCAACCAAAGCTACCTCTTTTCCTTTATTGCACGGCATATTCTTTTGGGCAATAACCAGCATGTTGAGTAATTCAGCTAAGGTGCATTCTGTTTAGTCATATGGAAATTTGTCACAAAATTCCCAAAAGACTCGTGAAGGGATGAAGGATCAAATCCGTTTGTAGTTGGAAATCCATGTTGAAGTCAAGATGTTCCAACCGCTCAATCAGCCGAATCATCTTGTGGACATGATCCCCAACATTCGTCCCTCGGACATCCTCATATGGAATAAGCTGCTTAGATATCTCATACCTAGCATTCTCGCTGTGCTCACCATACAACTCTTGTAGGTGAAGGAGGATCTCACTAGCACTCTGCATGTTCTCATGTTGCTTCTGTAACTCATTACTCATGGAAGCAAGCATGTAACACTTAGCTCTCATATCATGCTCCTTCCACTTGTCCAAAGTATCATGTTCCTCTTGTGTGGCCTCCGGAGGTAAGGGACCAGGAACATTTGAATATAGAACATATCCTATATGTTCAAGGTTCAGACAAGTTTCAAATTTCTTAGCCAATCGCATGATTAGGTCCTGTCAACTGTTGTGATCAAGTATGCTTGCAAGGATATTGGATGGTGGTGGTTGTTTTGTGCTCATTTTTATCGAAAATTAATCGCAGAAAATAACCAGATTAATTAGTAAATGTATCATGTAATTAACCAAAATGATTATGGTCTTTTAATCAAATTGGTCCTCCCACTAACTTAGCGAATCCTACACTTCCAAAGTAGAAAACGGAAATCCTAGTTGGATGGATTTCTAGTGGGTGATTGAATTCTTATAATTCTATTGATCATCCTCGTACATCCATTATTGGAATTACAATAAACTATAAGTGAGCAACTCCTTGCCCATCACATCTCATGTGAGGTTCAATCCTTTACTAGCCCCTAATGCTCAAAATCTCGTACATCCAATATTGACTTATCTTGCATTAGTTAAGTTGATCCCATTGAGCCGAATTATGCAAATAATTTTAATGTCCTCAGGTACATCCAATATTGGCCACCAAACCATTTACATATTTACAACATCTCATGCTTAACAATTATTCTTAAGAAAATCTCTTAAATTAATTGCATCTCATGCAACTATTTAAAATTTCTTAAAATAATTGCCCCAATGGAGGGCTTATGTTATAATTACTTTAATTATAGCATTTCTAACTTAATCATTTGTTTGGAAGATTTTATAGCCATCCTAATTACTATTAAGGTCTCACTTTGCACATTATCCATTTAGCATGCATATATCATATAATTGCATACATTCCCATACATCTCATGCATTCATGGATAAGCGAGAAATATGGTATGATCATGGACTTTCTAAGGGATTCAATTCGAGCCACCAAGAATTGAATCGGGCATTCCTAGGTGCATTTCATTCATTCATTTTACAAGAGTTGCTGAAGGAGTACATAATCAACACTTGATATTGAATTCCTCCCACTGGTCCCACCAATGCTCTTGACCTCCTTGAACTTCTTGCAATCCAATATTACATAGTAATCCTTGGCATACCAAGGCGAATTTACAAGAACTTAAATAAATGAAATTACAACCCAAAAATATTACAAACTTAATAATACATGCCCAAAATAAATTAAAATAAATTAATTAATTTACAATCCCAAAGAAACATAAAAGAAATAAATCCAATCACATTGGTCTTTTATAGTCCATGATCATCCATCATGCATATCACTATTTAACAATTAAATAAAACATACATTCTTAAATTAAATTGAATATCTCATATTCAACTTAAAATTCCAGATTTGAATATGATTCAAATAAATTTAAAAATTCAGATTTGAATCTCATTCAAACAAATTTAAAAATTCAGATTTAAATCACATTCAAACAACTTCAAAAATTCAGATTTGAATCACATTCAAACATTTTTTAAAAAATCAGATTTGAATCACATTCAAATATTTTTTAATATATCAGATCTGAATTTTATTGAATCATTTTTATAATATCAGTTTTAAATATTATTCAAAAAAATTTAAAAATTCAGCTTTGAATCTCATTCAAACAACTTTTAAAATTCAGATTTGAATCACATTCAAACATTTTTAAAATTCTGATTTGAATCATAATTTAATTGTGTGATTAAAACAACTAATTAAACACTTTAATTAGTCAAAGAATAGGCCTTAGATCATACAACAATTGCAGAATTAAAAGCCAAACCTTGAATCACCCATGGAACCATTGTTGCCGCCACCAATGGTGGCTTCTCCATGTGTGACGCCACATCTCATGATCCAACCAGCAATGAATCTCTTGATCTCATGATCAAACACACAATTAAATTATATAATCAACAATCTAAATGGCAAATATAGTGGCTCGATACCAATTGAAGGAACGGAAGCGTGAAAAACACAAGATTATACCATTGAATTCAAAAATTTTCACCTAGGGTCACAAGCACCATGCAAGATTTATTTTTATCTATTTGATTTCAATGATAAACAACATATTAAAACTCTTTTAATATGTTTTTGGATCTGTATTTGCCATTTAAGATTTTAAAATTAATCAGATTAATTTTAGAACCCTAGATTAAATCAAGAACGATTACACTAACCTCTTGATGTGCTGCAGCATGTCTGCACCTTTGAGATTCATCTTCAGGACACCAGATGTTGTCCCTCTAGCTTGTCCACACCAAGAACACCTATGGCAGCCCTTGAACAGCTTCTAAAGCCTTTTCTATTAATTAGAAATTCAAGTTCTGCCTTTTAAGAGATTAGAGATGTAAACAGACACTAGAAACAATTTCTAGTGTTCTTAATTCAAGAGATTGATGGCTAATCTCTTTGAATTGATGAGAGATGAAGAGAAATAGCTGGAGAGGCTCAAAGTGGCGTGACATATGAGAGGAGAGGCTGCTGGTTGTGTTTTCTTTTCATAACCCCACTTAAATAGCTAGGTTAACACATTAAACCCTAGCCACATGTCACCTTTTGATTAGCTCTAGGTTTAAGTGACCCAATCACATTGTGCCAAGTGTCAAACCTATATTTAATCTTGATTTTAATCATCTTACATGATTAAAATTATTTGGCAAGCTTATGTGTTATGCCATGTGTCACCATCTCATGGTGCCACGTGTCACACTGCAAAATGACCAAAATGCCCCTGTGTCTTAATTTTGAGTTCTTAACCCAAAATAATTATTTTCTTCTTCTAATTAATTTATATCAAATATAAATTAATTAATTAATCTCTATTAATTAATTTCTCATCAATTAAATTCATATTTAAACACTTTAAATATAAATTTAATTTATACTACACATCCAATAATCTAGATTTGGTTTCAAGTCATGCTAGGGACTTTGCAATTTAATTGCAAACCAAATCTATTTAATTAATCAATTAAACTCTTTAATTAATTAATTAAATCATATTTAAATAGGTGATAACTTGTGTATGTGTGTGACTTACTAGGCTCATCACTAATTGGCAATGAGACATGATATCAACTCTTAATATCATCGAACTCTTTCTTACCATAAATGATTTCTCTAAATCATTTTATGAACCTCATAGACCATGGTTAACACCTAGCATAGCATGCCATGGCCACCCAATTAGTAATAAGATTTACCTTAAATGAACCTATAATCATATGTTACCATGCACTAGAATCTCTCTGTTACAAAATCCCAACTCAAGCCGAGTCATGGTTTATGTCAAACTCCATTTGCTATGAATATTATGTTCTCTTTTAATTCCAGTTCTTGATTAAAAGATTTTTCTCATCGAAACTCTTTTCGAATAAATCTATCTGTCCTGGCCAGGAACTTGAAACATCAAGAACAATTAAATGAACATAGGATTTTAACTCTATTTACTTAGAGGAACAGATTCCATCTTGATCAACACCTACCTCCATATATAACTAGTAGGAGCCAACAGATGCCCATATACCCATACAGTACAAGTATGAAAGCGATATCAAACTCAAACTACCTATATACAAGATAACTGTGCTATCTCAGTCTAAAGATTATATGCATCGATATGATTTATGACAAAACATTGACAAGAGTAAACTCCATGTGCTTGTCATAAGTGTCACTGGTTCGGCCTACTTATCATGTATAAGTGCCTATCATGTTTGTTATATGGCATGAGACTCACCATTCCATCTTATTTATATCTCATATAAATAACTTGGGAACAAACATGAATACAATCTTTCTGGATAAGTCATGTCCTTATTATGAAGTATCCTTGATTGTGAACCTATTTATGATACTTTGTGCTAGAAATATTGTCACTCATATTCTTAACAACTTAAGAATAATATTTCTAACAAAATATCAATGGACCTTTTCTATTACACATAAATATATTATGTAAACGGAAAAGTGGAAATGCCTTTTATTAATAAAATATATACAAGATACATACTAAATGATATGCTCTAGGGCATACTACTAACATTAACCTCAATGTCCATTAAAAATAAATGATATTACACTTTGAAAATGTCATAAATAAATTAAATTATAGTACATTATATGAATAGTAAAAGAAATGGGGCATAAAATTCAATTTATGAAACTTTAAATTATTAAACATTAAAATATGGTTTAGTGCTCCACTAACTCCAAATTTGGAACACCTATACAAGTCATTTGTGAACAGAAACCATCATCTTCAACCTTGAAAGTAAACCAGCCGAGAGAAACTCCATTGAAGTCCACCATGGCCAAATGAGTTCCATCACCATGTACCATTGATTTAGCCATTATTTCCACTTGGTTTCTTTATTAAAGCTTGCACACTCACCTTGAGAAGCTTTTGGGAGCAAGAAGGAAGGGATTTAGTGAGTTTTTAACATGCTCCAAAAGAAGTAAGTGTCCAAATCCTCTCCCTTGCTTTAGTAAACTTCATGTTTAGGTTGAGGTGAGTTGAATGGTGAAGAGAATGAAAGAATTTATTAAGTTATGGTGCTGTTCAATTTTGGCAGCCATGAGAACCTATGTTTCTTGAGTTTTTCTTACCATTAATGGATGGTAAATAATGTTGATTTAGTCATTTTAAAGTTGTAGCAATTTAGTTTCCATGTATATGTACATTGTGTACTTGAAATTAAGGGTTTGGAAAGCAATTTGTATACCTTAGTAAACTGCCACTTTTGGAAGCCTTTAAATTCATGAATTAGTGTTTGGTTTCATGAATTTTTTTCGATGAATTATGGTGAAGATGAATTGAGGGCAGTGTATGTGAAGTAATGGTTGGGAGGTAATCAAGAGTTTTTATGTATAAATTATGCTGAATTTAACTTTGCAAATTAGGGTTGTATAATGTACATGGAACATTTGTATGTTCTGCCCAAATGGAAATGATTGAGATATGATGAATGGTATATGTAACACCCCTATATTCGATAGTGCGTACTACTGTTCCGGTGACCAGTGTTGTCCGGACAGCTAGGATGCCTAGAACTACACTTCGATATGAGTGAGGAGACATAAAATAATGAAATACAAGAAAAGAAAATACAAGAAAAACAAAGGAAAAATAATAGCAAAGAAATATAACCAAGTTAAGCAAGCCGAGAACCCTAGTGATGGGTGACCGCACCGGGAAGTCACGGCGTGGACCGTTGACTAGCCCTGGACTGCGGGGAACCCTGGAAAATATTTTTAGGACTTAAATAGACCCCTATTGAAGTATAAATATCATTAGAAATATCAAAGAAAAATTAAATAATTAGTACAAAGAAAAGTGAGAAATCGAAAAACGGACAAAACCCGGTGTTACCAAAAAATCGGGAATGCAACCCGAACAGGGGCATTGTGGTCATTTGACATCCCGAATTGTCTTTTGACCTAAATTTCCATTAAAAATAAATAATATTACACTTGTAAAATATAATGAAAAATTAATTTAGGGGTACCTAATGTAAATAGTAAAAATGGAGGGTAAATTGACTAATTATCACATTTAAACATAAAATATAATTGATTTTGTGTAAGTGGACCACTAAAGATTATAATATGTATTTAGTGGGCAGATTAATCCACTAAACTTCATCTTCAACCTCCATTCTTCTCCCATGCCGAATTGAATTCCCTCACAACCTCCATGGCCGAAACTTGAAGAAGCTTCATCATCTCCTCCATTTCACCCTCAAACACCAAAGTTCCTTCATTAATCTTGATCCCCACTTCACAAGGAAGAAGTAGATACCAATATTAAGAAGTTTTAGTGAAGATTTAGCAAGTCCCAACAATAGGTAAGTTTGAGTTTTTGATTATTGCTTTGTTAAAGTTTGTAAGGACGTTATGGGTGTTTGATTTATGGAGAAATTTTTAAGGTTTGATGTTGAATGGGAGTGTGTACTTTTGGCAGCCATGGAAACACCTTGAAGGCAGTTTACTTATGCTTATAGATGGTGAATTAAATGATTGATTAAATGTATATTGTGTAGGAAATTGTTTGGGTGATGTATACTTAGCATTGTAAATATAAAATGAAATTTAAAGCTTGGAAGGTAATGAAATGTAAGTGTACCATTGTGGCAGTTTGCTAACTCTTGAGAAATGCTGGAATTCATGCTTAGTTTATGGAATAATGATGTTAAAATGTGTTGGTTGTTATGGCAGTTTGAGTGCATGTATGATGGTGTGAAGTTGGATATGTAAATGAGCATGAATTGGTGATTGAATTGTTGTAAATTGAGTTGGACAAATTCTGCACTTATTGGTGCACATTGAATGTAATTGTAAGCTGCCAAAATGACCTATAATATGTTGTAAATTATGTTTAGGTTGTAGTACAACCGGAATTGATTTGAATGTTAAGTTTGGTGAGTGTTAAAAGTGATGCTTGATGTGTATGCAAGAATTGCAATAAGGCAGTTTGAGTTTTAGGCCTAGAACTTTAATTGTATGGCTCCAATTGGTATGAGACCAATTGGAGGTGAAACTAGGCACAAATGTGCAAACTTTCATGAAGGAAGCATACCAAAATTCTGCTTGCAAGGTAGCTTGAAAAATGACCAAATCCGGATTAAGTGCAAATAAGGCCTGAAAATTGACCATTTGGGCAGCAGTTAATTTTTAGGCCATAACTCTCTCAAAACAGGTCCAATTGACCTGAAATTTTAACCATGAATAGTTAAGACCCATATCTACAAGTCTTATGAAGACACCAAAGCCCAGAAATGAACATAAGCAAGTCAAACAGCTTGCACAAGTTCGGGTCCAAAAACTGGCCGAACCTAAAATGACCTAAAATGACCTAAAGTGACCAATTTTGGTGCAATTTGACCAGCAATAGTAAAATGACCATAACTTGGTGTACATAACTCAGAATGACCTGAAATTTTGCCCCGCGTTCCATAAGACATAGATCTACAAGTTTGTAGTTTTGACCGAAACCCGAAAACTGAGGGAACTAGGTCGTCCAGCTAGGTCAAACTAGTCTCCTGGAACCCAACAAATTGCAAGAAAATGGAGTATATACGAAAATGAACTTGGTAACATGTACCAACCCTAAAATACTATCGAATGTGACATATTAATAACATTAAAACCTAATTTACCTAGAACGCATCGAGATTCGATATATTAGGTTGATTAAGCAAATAATAGCATTCAGTGAATTACTTATCAAGCATCATCGTTAGAGACAGTTTAATTTAGTACTGAAACACTTAAAATTGTGTTTCTCAGTTAGCAAAGACTCAGAAAAAGGGAAGGAAAAACTGAGTCAAGACCAGGAGATAGTTATCAGAGGTTTGTGCATAACAGCTATTTCTTTTGAATTTTTCAATTGAAATGAATTATGACTATTTGTACATTATTGTTTTAAATTGTGGAAATGTGTTTGAATGGATATTTATCGCTTGAAAAGCACTGTAAATGGTTTGAAATTGTGAGAAATTATTTGAATGATATTGATGGATACTTATTGATTGAAAAGAATTGGAAATGGTTTGAAACCACAGCTATCATGTATATTAATTGTATTCCTCACTAGCTTGTCTAGTGGGACGAATTGAATTCCCTCTCTGGCTGAAGTGTTGAGGTGTGTGCCTGTTGAGGACGAATTGGATGAGTACTCATATTTTTGCTAGCTAGCTATGTTATTCCTCATTAGTCATCGACTTCTGGGACGAATTGAATACCTCATTAGCCATCGGCTTTTGGGACGAATTGAACTTTGGAACATGATTAAGCTGTGTGTGATTTATTGATATGTATTGTGAGATTGTGAAATGAATTTAAATTCTTATTGACATTCACTATCTTTTGAATTTAACTATGTCTGGATTTCTGAGATTTATTGTGATATTGTGTTAAATTCCTTCTGATATTCATTGTGTTGAATTTAACTATGATTTTACGTATCCATCATTTATATGATTTATGAATTGTGATTTAAAGTTGTATTTGGTTAATGTTGTGCACCACTGAGACATTGTCTCAGCGATAGCTTTTTATTACTGTCGCAGGTAGACAGACGGACAAGGCAGCAAACTAGGCTGCTAGTACTTCCAGCGAGAGATTATCGGGTATAATGAGTATACCACATTTTGCATTTTGTACTGTAATGTATGACCACTGTATGTACACAGTGTTCTTGGTTTTGAGCAGTTGTAAATTAAAATGGTACATTGAAGTTGTAAAGTAAATTATGAGTTATTTTGACTTGTAAAAATTGTATTATATTTCTGCTATCTCAGTCTTTGAAAAATCACTGTGGATTTGAATTGAGAAATATGTTGTGTTGAGAAATATGTTGGAATTGAGATTTGGAAATATATTGAAGTGCTTTTTACAGGTTTTCTGAAGAACTGTTTTATCCAAAATACAGATGGTACTCTGCCAAAATTTTTACAGAAATTCCAAATAATTTAAATGTGTTAGTTATATCACTTCAGTTCAAAAAGGTTTTTAACACCTATAAATAGTGCTCACCACTGTAAAAGAAGTAAGAAAAGTTTTAAAATCCCTTGTAGTGTATTTAATGGGTTATCAGTAGACGAAGTTGGTAATTCATTAGGTATACTATGGGATCATGTTATGTCTTACAGAGCGGTAGGGTGTGACATGTTTTAGTGGTATCAGAGCTAGTTTTTAAATTCTGTTTTCACATGTTATTTGAATATTCTTTCTTTATAGTACAACTGCTCAACATCATTGTTTGATACATACAGTACATTACATTATAAATATGCGCTAATGGGAGGAAATCTCCTTGTGTTATTGTTCAGGAGATCTAAAATCCTCGCATTGACTATGGAAGAGGGTGATCGTTCAGTCGATCAATCTATTGAGGCTGAGGTGCAAGGGGATGCCCCAGGCCTACACAATGTCAGTGGTTCAGCAGCACCAGCCCCTACAGTACCGCAGTTCCCTGCTCAGTTCGCTCAGCAGATGGCTGCAATGTTCCAACAAATGGCTAGTAATGTGCCTACTCAAGTCCCAATACAGACACCAGTGGTACAACCACAGTCTCCTACTAGGCAGTATGACAAATTGATGAAGTATGGGGCTACAGAGTTTAAGGGGACAGTAGATCCTCTAGAGGCTGAACAGTGGTTAGAGAGGATGGATAGGGTATTCAAGAAATTGCACTGCACAGAGGAGCTCAGATTTGAATACTCAGTATCCTTGCTACAAGGGGATGCTTATGACTGGTGGAAAACCATTCCCCACAGTCTGGTAGAACCTGCAGTGCTAACATGGAATAACTTTCTCAGGGAATTTAGACAAAAGTATGTCCCTGATGCTATGTAGACCAGAAGTTACAAGAATTCCTAAGTCTGAAACAGGGGAACAGATCAGTGGCTGAGTATGAAAGAGAATTTTCCCGCCTGAGCCATTATGCAGTGAGTCTACTTTCTACTAGCAGGGAGAGATGCAAGAGGTTTGAAACCGGCTTGAAGCCCAGTATCAGACTACAAGTAGTTGGATTTAAACACCCTAACTTCTCTGAACTTGTTTCTCAAGCCCTAGAGTTAGAAAGAATTGAGTCTAAAGCAGCTCCTGAGAAAAAGAAATCAGAGAAGACAGAGAAAGAGGGAAAATCTATAGAACAGAGTTCCAGTGGTCCTACTGGAAAGAGAAAGAATCATGGGGGACACAGCAGAGGTGGCAAGAAGTTTGGTAGGGGAAGATATTCAGGACATAAGCCTCCCCTATCTAGTCAGCAGAGTACCAGAGGTTCCTACCCTCCCCGCCAATGTGAAACTTGTGGAAGAAATCATGGTGGGATATGCTACAAGGCTATTGGAGCCTGTTATAACTGTGGAGGCACAGGACACTTTGCCAAGGACTGCACCAGTAGTCGCAGAGTTGGACCACCTCCTACTACTGCAGAAGGGTCGATTGAGCCTGTCACGTAAGTTCACAACCACCCAGCAGAGGTAGAGGCAGGGGTAGAGGTAGCCCAGCAGGCAGCCAAGGCACAGTAAAACATTCAGAGCAAGACAGTGCTCCAGTCAGAGTCTATGCAATGAGACAGAGAGAAGAGGCCGAGACATCTGATGTTGTGGCTAGTACATTCTCAACTTTTAATCAGGATGTGTTTGTGTTATTTGATCCGGGTTCTACCCATTCTTATGTGAGTGCTAGCATCATTGACTGTATTATTGTTCCATGTGCAAAAATGGACTTTGAGGTGCTAGTAACAAGTCCACTAGGACAGGAAGTCAGGGTTAATAGAATGTATAGAGATTGTCCTTTGGTGATCCAAGGACACACTTTTTTGTCTGATTTCATTGAAATGCCCTTCAGAGATTATGATATCATCTTGGGCATGGATTGGTTAGCTAGGCATCATGCCATGATTGACTGTAGGCTGAAGACAGTCACTTTTGGTCTCCCTCAGTACAGTGATGTGGTAATACATGGGGAGAGGCAATTATTGCCATCAAACATCATTTCGGCTACACTAGCCAGAAAAATGATCAGAAAGGGGTGTGAAGCCTACTTGGCACATGTGGTAGACACCCAAGTGGGGAGTCCAGCATTGAAGGACATCCCTACAGTACATGACTTTCCAGATGTGTTTCCTGATGAATTGCCAGGATTACCTCTGGAAAGAGAAGTGCAGTTTGAAATTAATGTTATGCCTGGTGTGGATCCAATCTCCATAACGCCATACAGAATGGCACTAGCAGAGTTGAAGGAGTTGAAGATACAGTTGCAAGAATTACTTGAAAAAGGCTTCATCCGCCCTAGTGTGTCACCTTGGGGAGCACCAGTGTTGTTTGTTAAGAAAAAGGATGGTACTCTCCGCTTATGCATTGACTATCGGCAGTTGAATAAGGTGACAATAAAGAACAGATATCTGTTGCCTCGCATTGATGATCTGTTTGATCAGTTGAAGGGTGCAGCTGTATTCTCCAAAATCGATTTGCGATCTGGTTATTATCAGTTGAAGGTGCAAGAGCAGAGTATTCCAAAAGCGCTTTGAACTCGGTATGGCCACTATGAGTTTCTAGTAATGCCATTCAGGTTAACAAATGCTCCAGCTGCTTTTATGGATCTGATGAACACTATCTTCAGACCATATCTCGACCAATTTGTGGTGGTGTTTATTGATGAAATTTTGATATACTCGAGGAATGCAGAGGAGCATGATAGACATCTGCGGATTGTACTGCAGACTTTAAGGGAGAAACAGCTATACGCCAAATTGTCGAAGTGTGAATTTTGGCTGAAAGAAATCTCCTTTTTGGGACATATTGTGTCAGCTAAAGGGATCAAGGTAGATTCCAGCAAGGTAGAAGCTATCCTTAATTGGAAGCCGCCCAGAAACATCACAGAAATTCATAGCTTTCTGGGTTTAGCTGGATATTACCGTCGGTTTGTGAAGGGGTTTTCTATGTTATCTTCTCCACTAACCAAACTGCTTCGGAAAGATGTAAAATTTCAGTGGACAGATAAATGTCAGCAAAGTTTTGATGAGTTGAAGAGGTGTTTGACTGAAGCTCCAGTCCTCACTTTACCTACTCCGGGTAAAGAATACACAGTTTATAGTGATGCTTCTCACAATGGGTTAGGTTGTGTACTGATGCAAGATCGAAATGTCATTGCTTATGCATCACGCTAGCTGAAACCGCATGAGATGAACTACCCAACACATGATCTGGAGCTAGCAGCTATTGTTTTTGCTCTGAGGATCTGGAGACACTATTTGTATGGAGAGAAATGCTATATTTACACAGATCACAAGAGCTTGAAGTATTTGGGCACCCAGAAGGAATTGAATTTGAGGCAGAGTAGATGGTTAGAACTCATTAAAGACTATGATTGCTTAATAGACTATCAGCCAGGGAAAGCAAATGTGGTGGCTGACGCCTTAAGTCGCAAGACTATGGCAAGTCTCAGAGTTTCTCCTTTGTCCATGGTATATGAATTGAAAGCCTGACATGCGGTTTAGAGATTGATGATGAGGGACAGACAGTAGTTGCATGGCATGTACAGCCAGTGTTGATTGATTAGATCAGAGTGGCTGCTCAGAATGATGAAAAATATCAGAAGCTACTGAAAGAAGTCCAGCAGGGCAAGAAACCTGAATTTTCTGTGAGAGATGATGGTTTATTACTACATCAGGGTAGAGTGTGCATTCCTAGTGATGTGGAATTGAGACAAATCATTATGAAGGAAGCACATGAGTCTCCTTTTGCTATGCACCCTGGTGGAACTAAAATGTATAGAGGGCTGAAAGAGCATTACTGGTGGATGGGTATGAAGAGAGATATAGCTGAATTTGTTTCCAAATGCCTAACTTGTCAGTAAGTAAAGGCAGAACATCAAGTTCCAGCTGGTTTGTTACATCCTTTATCAGTACCAGAATGGAAATGGTAACGAATAACTATAGATTTTGTTACAGGACTTCCAAGAACACAGAATGGTCACGATGCAGTATGGGTTATAATTGACAGACTGACCAAGTCTGCTCACTTCTTTCCAGTTCGGATGGACTATAGCCTGGAAAGATTGTACATATATGAGATTGTAAAATTGCATGGAGTGCCAGTATCAATTGTATCTGACCGAGATCCTAGGTTCACTTCTAGATTCTGGGGTAGTCTTCAGAAAGCCCTAAGATCTAGATTGAACTTCAGCACAGCATTCCACCCACAGACAGATGGCCAATATGAGAGGGTCATTCAGATATTGGAGGATATGCTACGGGCTTGTGTGATTGAGTTTGAAGGTAGTTGGGATACACACTTGCCTTTGATTGAGTTTGCTTATAACAACAGCTACCAATCAAGCATTGGGATGCCTCCATATGAAGCTTTGTATGGCAGAAAGTGCAGAACTACCTTATGTTGGGATGAAGTAGGTGAAAGGAAGATGATTAGGCCAGAAATTGTTCAGCAGACAGAGGAAAAGATCAGATTGATCAGAGATAGACTCAAGGCTGCATCAGATCGTCAGAAGTCCTATGTTGATCTGAAAAGAAGAGATATTGAATATGCAGTGGGTGATAAGGTATTCCTCAAAGTTTCTCCTTGGAAGAGGATTATGAGATTTGGCAGAAAGGGGAAACTGAGTCCTCGTTTCATCGGACCTTATGAGGTTCTGGAAAGAGTGGGTCCTTTGGCATATCGGTTGGCATTACCTCCAGAGCTAGCAAGGATACACAATGTCTTCCATGTGTCCATGTTAAGGAGGTATAGATCTGACCCATCTCATGTACTATCAGTTGAAGAGATTGAGATAAATCCAGACCTCTCATATGAGGAAGAACCCATAAAAATTCTAGCATATGAGGTAAAGCAGCTGAGGAATAAACAGATACACCTGGTTAAAGTGCTGTGGAACCATCATTCAGGCCAGGAAGCTACTTGGGAACGAGAAGAGGATATGAGGAGACAGCACCCACAACTATTCAGAGACTAATTCCAGGTAAAATTTCGAGACGAAATTTATTTAAGGGGGGGAGAATTGTAACACCCCTATATTCGGTAGTGCGTACTACTGTTCCAGTGACCAGTGTTGTCCGGACAGCTAGGATGCCTAGAACTACACTTCGATATGAGTGAGGAGACATAAAATAATGAAATACAAGAAAAACAAAGGAAAAATAATAGCAAAGAAATATAATCAAGTTAAGCGAGCCGAGAACCCTAGCAATGGGTGACCGCAACGGGAAGTCATGGCGTGGACTGGTGACTAGCCCTAGACTGTGGGGAACCCTGGAAAATATTTTTAGGACTTAAATAGACCCCTATTGAAGTATAAATATCATTAGAAATATCAAAGAAAAATTAAATAATTAGTACAAAGAAAAGGGAGAAATCGAAAAACGGACAAAACCCGGTGTTACCGAAAAATCGGGAATGCAACCCGAACAGGGGCATTGTGGTCATTTGACATCCCGAATTGTCTTTTGACCTAAATGTCCATTAAAAATAAATAATATTACACTTGGAAAATAAAATGAAAAATTAATTTAGGGGTACCTAATGTAAATAGTAAAAATGGAGGGTAAATTGACTAATTATCACATTTAAACATAAAATATAATTGATTTTGTGTAAGTGGACCACTAAGGATTATAATATGTATTTAGTGGGCAGATTAATCCACTAAACTTCATCTTCAACCTCCATTCTCCTCCCATGCCGAATTGAATTCCCTCACAACCTCCATGGCCGAAACTTGAAGAAGCTTCATCATCTCCTCCATTTCACCCTCAAACACCAAAGTTCCTTCATTAATCTTGATCCCCACTTCACAAGGAAGAAGTAGATACCAATATTAAGAAGTTTTAGTGAAGATTTAGCAAGTCCCAATAATAGGTAAGTTTGAGTTTTTGATTATTGCTTTGTTAAAGTTTGTCAGGACGTTATGGGTGTTTGATTTATGGAGAAATTTTTGAGGTTTGATGTTGAATGGGAGTGTGTACTTTTGGCAGCCATGGAAACACCTTGAAGGCAGTTTATTTGTGCTTGTAAATGGTGAATTAAATGATTGATTAAATGTATATTGTGTAGGAAATTGTTTGGGTGATGTTTACTTAGTATATGTAATAGTAAAATGAAATTTAAAGCTTGGAAGGTAATGGAATGTAAGTGTACCATTGTGGCAGTTTGCTAACTCTTGAGAAATGTTGGAATTCATGCTTAGTTTATGGAATAATGATGTTAAAATGTGTTGGTTGTTATGACAGTTTGAGTGCATGTATGATGGTGTGAAGTTGGATATGTAAATGAGCATGAATTGGTGATTGAATTGTTGTAAATTGAGTTGGACAAATTCTGCACTTATTAGTGCACATTGAATGTAATTGTAAGCTGCCAAAATGACCTATAATATGTTGTAAATTATGTTTAGGTTGTGGTACAACCAGAATTGGTTTGAATGTTAAGTTTGGTGAGTATTAAAAGTGATGCTTGATGTGTATGCAAGAATTGCAATAAGGCAGTTTGAGTTTTAGGCCTAGAACTTTAATTGTGTGGCTCCAATTGGTATGAGACCAATTGGAGGTGAAACTAGGCACAAAATGTGCCAACTTTTATGAAGGAAGCATACCAAAATTCTGCTTGCAAGGTAGCTTGAAAAATGACCAAATCCGGATTAAGTGCAAATAAGGCCTGAAAATTGACCATTTGGGCAGCAGTTAATTTTTAGGCCATAACTCACTCAAAACAGGTCCAATTGACCTGAAATTTTAACCATGAATAGTTAAGACCCATATCTACAAGTCTTATGAAGACACCAAAGCCCAGAAATGAACATAAGCAAGTCAAACAGCTTGCAAAAGTTCGGGTCCAAAAACTGGCCGAACCTAAAATGACCTAAAATGACCTAAAGTGACCAATTTTGGTGCAATTTGACCAGCAATAGTAAAATGACCATAACTTGGTCTACATAACTCAGAATGACCTGAAATTTTGCCCCGCGTTCCATAAGACATAGATCTACAAGTTTGTAGTTTTGACCGAAACCCGAAAACTGAGGGAACTAGGTCGTCCGGCTAGGTCAAACTAGTTTCCCGGAACCCAACAAATTGCAAGAAAATGCAGTATATAGGAAAATGAACTTGGTAACATGTACCAACCCTAAAATACTATCGAATGTGACATATTAATAACATTAAAACCTAATTTACCTAGAACGCATCGAGGGTCGATATATTAGGTTGATTAAGCAAATAATAGCATTCAGTGAATTACTTATCAAGCATCATCGTTAGAGACAGTTTAATTTAGTACTGAAACACTTCAAATTGTGTTTCTCAGTTAGCAAAGACTCAGAAAAAGGGAAGGAAACACTGAGTCAAGACCAGGAGACAGTTATCAGAGCTTTGTGCACAACAACTATTTCTTTTGAATTTTTCAATTGAAATGAATTATGACTATTTGTACATTATTGTTTTAAATTGTGGAAATGTGTTTGAATGGATATTTATCGCTTGAAAAGAACTGTAAATGGTTTGAAATTATGAGAAATTATTTGAATGATATTGATGGATACTTATTGATTGAAAAGCATTGGAAATGGTTTGAAACCACAGCTATCATGTATATTGATTGTATTCCTCACTAGCTTGTCTAGTGGGACGAATTGAATTCCCTCTTTGGCTGAAGTGTTGAGGTGTGTGCCTGTTGAGGACAAATTGGATGAGTACTCATAATTTTGCTAGCTAGCTATGTTATTCCTCATTAGTCATCGACTTCTGCGACGAATTGAATACCTCATTAGCCATCGGCTTTTGGGACGAATTGAACTTTGGAACATGATTAAGCTGTGTGTGATTTATTGATATGTATTGTGAGATTGTGAAATGAATTTAAATTCTTATTGACATTCACTGTCTTTTGAATTTAACTATGTTTGGATTTCTGATATTTATTGTGATATTGTGTTAAATTCCTTCTGATATTCATTGTGTTGAATTTAACTATGATTTTACATATCCATCATTTATATGATTTATGAATTGTGATTTAAAGTTGTATTTGGTTAATGTTGTGCACCACTGAGACATTGTCTCAGCGATAGCTTTTTATTGCTGTCGCAGGTAGACAGACGGACAGGGCAGCAGACTAGGCTGCTAGTACTTCCAGCGAGAGATTATCGGGTATAATGAGTATACTACATTTTGCATTTTGTACTGTAATGTATGACCACTGTATGTACATAGTGTTCTTGGTTTTGAGCAGTTGTAAATTAAAATGGTACATTGAAGTTGTAAAGTAAATTATGAGTTATTTTGACCTGTAAAAATTGTATTATATTTCTGGTATCTCAGTCTTTGAAAAATCACTGTGGATTTGAGTTGAGAAATATGTTGTGTTGAGAAATATGTTGGAATTGAGATTTGGAAATATATTGAAGTGCTTTTTACAGGTTTTCTGGAGAACTGTTTTATCCAAAATACAGATGGCACTCTGCCAAAATTTTTACAGAAATTCCAAATAATTCAAATGTGTTAGTTATATCACTTCAGTTCAAAAAGGTTTTTAACACCTATAAATAGTGCTAACCACTGTAAAAGAAGTAAGAAATGTTTTAAAATCCCTTATAGTGTATTTAATGGGTTATCAGTAGACGAAGTTGGTAATTCATTAGGTATACTACGGGATCATGTTATGCCTTACAGAGCGGTAGGGTGTGACAGTATAGAAGTGTTATGAATGTATATTTGTAGTTTTGGGAGGAGGAGAAGTGTCATTTGGAAGTGTTCTTTGTGTGCAAATTTTGTGTTGTGAAGGCAGTAGGTAAATTGAACCATAAGTGACAATTGGTGACCCCAATTGGTATGAGGCCAATGAGAGGTTAAACTAGACACAAAATAGGCCAACTTTCATGGAGAAATGTTGTCAAAATTCTGCATCGAAACTGACCTTAAAAATGACCTAATCCAAAATTGGTAAGTGCAAACCTAGATTTTTGACCATATGAACAGTAGTCACTAAGATGACCATAACTCACTCAAAACAGGTCCAAATGACCTGAAATTTTTACCATGGAAATCTTAGACATAGAGCTACAATTCTTATGGGGACACCAAAGCCCAGAAATGACCAGAACCAAGTCAAATTGCTTGCCCAAGTTCGGGTACCAAAATTGCCAGAACTGAATTTAACCTAAAATTGACCAAATTTTGCACTAAAGATGCAATCTATCTAGTTTTAGTAAATTGACTATATCTTGGTCTATACAACTCAGAATGACCTGAAATTTGTGCCAAAAGTTCAATAAGATATAGAGCTACAATTTTGCTTCTTTGACCAGAAGCTAAAAACCAAGAGAAATAAGACATTAAGCTAGACCAATCTAGGACACTAAAACTGAAAATTTGACATTTACATGCAATGAAGCTTGAAATAATTTGGCAATGAATTCCAACTTGTGAAAAGGGTAAATTGCACTATATTGGTAGCATATTGAATTACAAATTTTGACATGTGGATGCTAGAATCAACTTATCCATATTATCTAAAAAGGTCAACATGTACATTGATTTGTGAATTACATGATAACTAGTAAACTCAAAAAAAAAAATGAAGAATTAAATAATTAATTTGTAATGTGCCCTAGTTTGCCTAGTTGACTAGTTTGGATAGGTTGTGTAACACCCTCCCTGTAGCAACTCCGTACATTCTACTATTCTGGTGACCAGTGTTGGTCCGGACAGTTAGAATGTCCAGAAAAATATTTAAACTAAAGTGAGGAACCATAATTAACTCTAATATTAATAAGAAAAATTTAGAAAAAATTTTAGAAATAAAATACAACCAAGTTAAATGAGCCGGTGCCCAAGCGATGGGTAACCTAGTAGGAAGTTGCGGTTCTCGCAATTAGGAGCCCTAGACCTATGGGAAAATTCATAAAATAATTTTTGGGACTCCAAAGAAGGGTCATTGAGGTTTCTATGGCATTAGAATGCCAAGAAAAGCTTAGAAAATTTTTTGAATCGGTACAGACAATTTTAGTCTGTTAAGCCAAACGGAGGGCATTTTGGTCATTTCGTCTTCATAGATGATTTTTGGCCGACTTGTCCAGTTAAGTAAATAATTATTATGACACAAAATGTGAATAAATATTGCTAAAAATTAAATTGAAAATGAGTAGAGAAGAAAAGGAAAAAAAATGAGATTAAATGACAATTTTGACATCACATGATGTCATTAATCCTTTCCCCACCAATCACAATTAAGCTAGCCTATTAAAAAGGGATAATTGAGACAAAAATAAATAAAAGCAATCAGATTCATCTCCTTCCCCATTTCCAGCCGTTTCCTCTTCCACACCCAAACCACCATTGAAAGCTTATCAAAGCTTCAATTTCCACCTTAAACCACCTCAAAACCCTAATTTGCCTTCATTAAAAATTATCCCTACCACTAGAGCAAGCTTTGGGCAGCAATTTCAAAGGAAGAAAGTGAAGTTTTTAAGCCTTGGAAAGTGCCTAAGTCAAGGTTAGTGCTAATTTATTCTAAAAATTTTGTATGGCTGCCATTGAACATGATGTTGGTGTTGTAAACTATGGATTGTATATGTATGAAAATTTTAGTTGTTAGAGTTAGGGTTTGAGGTATAAAACTTAAATTTTGTTCATGTGTTGGTGAATGACAATTCAAATGGTCAATTAGTGATCATTTGGCTGTGTATGATGAGGAAATGAAGAGAGTTGTGGCTTGGTATTTGAGATTGGTAAGCTGCCTTGGCTGACCTGCAGGACTGACCAAGAGTCCAGCAGGTTTGGGTAGCCATAAATGGAGTTGTATAGATTCAATTAATACAAGGCCAATTGGGCATGAAACAAGACACATAATGACACAACTTTGGTGAAGAAACCCTGCCCAGAAAACCAAACCAAGTTGGCCTAAAAATTGCCCTAATCCGGGTGACTTGCATTCTGCCTGGGCAAAATGACCAAATGAACAGTATTTATTCATTTCCTGATAACTCACTGTAGAAAGGTCCAATTGACCTGAAATTTTACCAGAAGAAAGCTGAGACATAGAACTACAACTTTTATGAGGAACACAAATCCAAATTCTGATCATAACCTAGTCAAATTGCCAATCAAACTTAGGTTACCAAATCTAGCAGAACCAGTTTTGCCCAAAATTTTGGATTCTATCCAATCCGGCCAGTTATGGTGTTTAGGCCATAACTTGAGCTACAAAACTCCAAATGGAGTGATTCAAAAAAGGAAATGTAACTAGACAAAATAAGGAACAACTTTCTTGAAGATAACTTTACCAAATTCCTACTGTACAAATAACCAATGGAACAGTAAACATAAGGCTTGAAATTTGAAAATTGTCAATAATTAACACTAAGCTTAGAAATGGTATTGGCAACCAATACCAACAACTTTAGAATGCAAAATGTGGTATGTTGAGAGTATTAGAACCAATGTACCTATTGTCTATGCAAAAGTCAACATTTTAGTTGACCAATGAAATGAATAGTAACACCTAAACTTAAATTTCAAGAATTGTAAAGTTTAAAAGAGTAACATGCCCTAGTACACCTAGCAAGATTGGTTTGGATGAGTTGGCATGCCAATAGGGATCAGTTAGTAGTACTGCACATGGCATTATGCCATTCTGACATTGTGTTGAGACTTGGCCTTGTGCCTAATGTTATTAGAGCTTATTAGCTGTTCTGTTGCACACCGGGAGACATATATGTGACCGATGGTGTGACGGCCCGAGGTACTTGATACCCAGTGCCAGTTTACCCGTTTATCCAGTCCAGTCATCCAGTACAGGTTAATTGGGCAACCAAAAATGAAAATTGATAAATTTAATGAAATAATGAATATAACAAGTACCAAATAAATAAGACTACCAATAATTATTAAAAACTTGTCTGCATGAGACATCAATACACTCACTGCATTTTTTTTTTTATTAGTTCTTTTTATTTTATTATTGGCACCACTAAGTATTATTGCTTAGCGCGTCGCTTTTTTCCATACGTTGGTTCTGGAGAGACAGACAGAGAACCCAACAGACAACAGACTAGGTGAGGTCACAGATCTGCCTAGCATCAGAGTCACCTCTCATCTACAGTGCATCAGTGGTAGGACCTTTAGGTCCCTTTTGAAATTATGTTTTTGCATTTTGCAATAGGTAGTAGTTTGTGATTTGTAAATTATGAACTCATGTAAATTAGTAAATTTATGTAATCATATATTGATGTACATATTTGAAGAATTTTGTTAATTAATATAATTTGATAATATCTTCATGAAATTTTAGTTGATTTTGAATTTGAATGAAATTATGGATTAATGTTGAGAACTTGAAATGATTGCTAATGTTGAGACCATGTTGATGGTTATTGGAGTTTGAGAATGATTGTAAATGATTATTGGAAGTGTTTTTTACAGGTTCCGAAGAACTGTTTTCTCCATTTTTAGCCAGTACTCTGCCAAATTTTCTATAAAATTTTTGAAACCTCAAATAAATTATAATTTCAATAAATGACTTAAATGAATTATATTTCATAAATTGTACTTCATAACTATGAAAAAAAAAATAAATTAGGAAGAATAAAAAAATGATTGAATTAAAATATGATGTTCTAGTACACTGCGTGGCATATCTTGCTCGGCTACACTGTAGACGGGTAAGGAGTGTCACAGGTTGGCATGCCAATAGGATTCTGACAGCTATTCTGTAAATGGCTTTATGCCATACTATGTTTTCATGGCTTATTTATGCTGCACTGTGATTTTGATAACCTACGGCTATACAGATTATATTATTATACTTAGCTTATCGCCTGATTGACTATATGGCTTTTTAGCCACATTGTTTGCACATCGAGAGATACCAATGGTGTGACGGCCCGAGGCACTATGTACCCAGTGCCAGTATATCCGTTTATCCAGTCTGGTCAGTGTATAAGCTACATGGGTAGTTAATTTAAGCATTATTAAATTCAAATAGTTAAATTCAGTTTATTGACATACAGCACCACCAAAAATTAGCAAAACTGAAAGGTTAGCAAATAAAAGTAGAATTAACAACTGCAAAGAATATAGATGTCATAAATTCATAAACAATTCATTTATTTTATTTTAGTGTATATTTCTTTATATTTGGACCACTAAGCAGAATTGCTTAGCGCGTTGCTTTTGCTACGCGTAGGTATTGGACACACAGCTGGGGAGCCCAGTAGACCTACGACCGGGTGAGACATTAGATTTGCACAGGATTCTAGAGTCATCTGCACTACACTGCATACATGGTAGGACTTAGGATCTTGTGTAATGACTATCAGTTGTATTTTGACATTTTGTTATGTAATATGTATATCATAAAACTTTAAGGTTTGTAATAATTTGTACATATTAAACTCCTATGGAGGGTGTTTGGATGAATGTAAATTATGATGGATTGTATTTTGAAACTATGAAATTTTGAGACTAAAAAATTATTTGGAAGGTTGGGATTATCATATTGAACTCTTTTTAACAGATTTAGAAGGATAGTTTGTTCGAAATATAGATGGCACCTTGCCAGATTTTTATTACCATTTTTGAAACACTAATTTTATTAAAATATGAAAATAAAACCAGTATGTTATGAATATCACATAAAGACTTCTTAAACCAAATTGAGTTAAGAAAATGAGATAATCACAGACTAGGTGCTCAGGCACGCCGTGTAGCACACCTTGCTCGGCTACAGTGTAGACGGGTGAGGGGTGTTACATTTAGTGGTGTTAGAGCACAGTTTAGGCATTTCTGGATGTAGATAGATTGCATATCATGCATTGCATTGTAAGTGTTATGATGACTCTAATGCAGATCTTTTGATTTATTTTTTTGATCAGAATATGAACTCCACATCGCAGAGAGTGGTTGATGAGGAGGTGGAGAGTCATGCTCCATCTATGACTGAACCAGGAGACAGGAGGGAACCTGCTCCACCAGTACCAGATACAATAGCCATATTTCAGCAAATGGCTGAGTTCTTTAGACAGATGGCAGGAGTTATGCCACCACCACCACCTCCACATCAAAAATCTCATATGGAGAAACTTAGAAAGTTTAGAGCAGTGGATTTTTTGGTCAAAAGGGAAGATGATTCTGTCACAGATGAAAACTGGTTGGACAGAACTGGAAGAGTCTTGAAACAACTTCATTGTACTCCAGAGCAGAATTTGGAAGCTGCTGTATCACTACTACAAGATGATGCATACCTATGGTGGGATACAGTGACTAGTGAGGTGCCACTAGAACAAATAACTTGGGATTTCTTTCTCACTGAGTTCAGAAAGAAGTATGTTGGTAGTGTATACCTAGAAGAGAAGAGAAGGGAATTCATTACCCTATGCCAGAGACAGCTGACAGTGGCTGAATATGAAAGAGAATTTGTCAGACTGAGCCACTATGGGCGGGAAATAGTCCTTAATGGGGCCGAGAGATGCAAGAGATTTGAGGAAGGACTCAATAATAGAATTAAAGTAATGATTACAGCCTTGGGGATTACAGAGTTTGCAAAGTTAGTGGAAGCCGCACTGAAGGTTGAAAAAGTTAGAATAAATGAGCAGAACAGAAGGGACAAACAGCAAAAAAGAGGTTAGGGTCAGACCAGTACATTTTTTGCCCCTAGTAAGAAATTCAGAGGTTCGCCTACTTAGAGTTTTAGTAGAGCACCAAGTCAGGGTCAATCACAGAGGCCCAAATCTCAGTTTGCACCATGGAGAGGCCAGTTCACACCTTCAGTGGCTAGCTCTCCAGGGACAAGGTTCACGGGACCAGCCTATAACATCCTCACTTTAGTTAGTCTGTACAGTCTACTGTTCAGGCGACCAATATCAGTCTGGGCAGCTAGAATGTTTGAAATTATGAATAGACTAGAGTGAGGAGTTATAAATAAACCAAATAATGCTCATAAAAATCAAGGAAAATTTTTAGGAACGAAATACACTAAGGTTAAACGGGCTGAAACCCCAGTGATGAGTAACCTGAAGGGGAAGTGACGGTGAAGGCCGTTAGCAACCCTAGACCCAGGGAAAACCTCATGAAATAATTTTTGGGACCTCAGGGAAGGATTATTGGGGTTCCAATGACAATAAAATTTTAAGGAAACACAAGGAAAATTTAATCAATCGGCACACACAATTTTGGCTCGTTAAGCCAAACGGAGGGCATTTTGGTCATTTCGTCTTCAGAGATGATTTTTGACCAACTTGTCCATTTATGTAAGTGAATTATATGACATAAAATATGAACAAATATTGATGAAAAATTATTTAAAAATAAATAGGAAAGGAAAGAAAAGAAAATGAAAGAAATTTAGCTTTATTACATAAGCATTATGTAAGCATAAGGTAATTAAAATCTTTGGCCAATCAAAATTCAAGAAATACAATTATAATCCATTAAAAATAGAGAAAAGGAAGCAGAATTCTAGAAAATTTAAGCAGCCCTCTCTCTTCTTCACCCATGCTCTCCCATTGTCCACCATAGCCAAGCTTTACCAAGCTTGATTTTCTTTGTTTTTACCCAACTAAAGCCTAAGTTCCCAACACAAATTCTTGTTCTTTCCTCTTAGTAAAGCTTTTGGGAGCAAAAAGAAATCAAAAGGAAGAGTTCTTGCAAGCTTTGGATTAGCTTCATTAGAGGTTAGTGACTAAACTTGATTTTTTCTCTTTTCATTCATGATGGAGGAGTGAAAATGAGTGTAAATTTGTAAAGAGACTTGATAAATATCTTGTGTATGCCCATCCCAAAATTTTGGCAGCCTTGAACTTAGAAGAGTTTTGAAGATTTCTTAGAGTTAAATTGAAATTTGGCTACCTTTAACATCAATACATTGCTTAGGACAATGGAAGGTATGTAAATACATGACTTGAGATATTAGGGTTAGGGTTTGGGCATGAATTTGAGACCTTGATCATTTAATGGTGAAAGTAAGTTTTAATGGTCAATTACTGACCATTTGGCTACGTGTAAATCAGAAATCAAGTGGTTTGTGTAATGGAAATTGAAGTTAGTGTGGGTGCCCTTGTTGACCTATAGGATTGGGCATGAGTCCAGCAGGTTTGGGCAGCAATAACTGGAGTTGTAGAGGTTCAATTGATGCAAGGCCAATTGGACATAAAACTAGACACATAATGGCACAACTTTGGTGAAGAAACCATGCCCAATAAACCAAACCAAGTTGACCTAAAGATTGCCCTAATCTCAGTGACCTGCAATCTGCATGGGTAAAATGACCAAATGAACAGGGTTTAGTCCTTTGGTCATAACTTAGCGTAGAAAGGTCCAATTGACCTGAAATTTTACCGAAAACAAGCTGAGATATAGACCTACAACTTTCATGAGGAAACCTAACCCAAATTATGAACACAACATATTCAAAAAGTGACTTGCAGTCACTGCTCAAAATACTATAGATTTGATCAGTCCAGAAAATCTGAAAAATTTGTAATCCGGCCAATTGCGGTTTTTGTGCCATAACTTGAGCTACAAAACTCCAAATGGAGTGATTAAAAAAAAGAAATGTAACTAGACAAAATAAGGAACAACTTCATGCTGACCACTTTGCCAAATTCCTACTACAAAAATGACTAATGGAACAGTAAACATAGAGCTTGAAATTTGAAAATTTTGAACAATTAACATTAAGCTTATAAATGGTATTGGCAACCAATACCAACAATTTTAGAATGCAAAATGTGGTATGTTGGGAGTATTAAAACCAATGTACCTATTGTCCATGTAAAAGTCAACATTTTTGTTGACTAATGAATTGAATAGTAACACCTAAACTTGAATTTCAAGAATTTTATAATTTAAGACTGTAACATACCCTAGTACACCTAGCAAGATTGGTTTGGATAGGTTGGCATGCCAATAGGGTTCTGTTAGCAGTACTGCATATGGCTTCATGCCATTCTGTGTTTTATGGCCTCACGTGCCATTCTGTGACATAATAGCCTTTGGCTATGTTGGTTGAGTTGTTATATTCGGGTTTTATCCTTGATAATTATTACAGCTTATTAGTTATTCTGTTGCACACCAGGAGACACAATGTGACCGATGGTGTGATGGTCTGAGGTACTTAGTACCCAGTGCCAGTTTACCCGTTTATCCAGTCCAGTCGACTAGTATGGGTTACTCTGGCAATGATAATAAATCTTACCAAATTTTAATCGAATAATACTGCAATAAATATCAGAAATTAAGTCTACCAAAAATGTAAACATACATTCTGCATATTTACTTTGTTTTAGTTATTTTATTTTATATTGTCACCACTAAGCAGAATTGCTTAGCTCGTCGCTTTTGCCATGCGCAGGTATTGGAGACATAGCTGGGCAACCCAGCAGACATCAGACCGGATGAACTTTCAAAGCTGCATACTGAGTCCAGAGTCACCTTACATTTGCAGTGCATTTGGTAGGACATTAGGCCACTTTTGGTATTTTGGTATTTTGTATTTTGTATTTTGTAAAATTCTATAATAAATATTATAAACTCATGTAATTATGCTTTTGATGTAATTATCTATGAACTATGTTCAGTAATAAATGTGAGCATTTCTCATTGAATTGAGTGTGATATAAAATGAATTGAATTTTGAGATACTGGAGTCATTTGAGAAATTGTTGAGAATATATTGGTGGTTGACTGAGAATGACGTGATGATTTTATTGGAAGTGTTTTTAACAGATTCAGAAGAACTGTTTTTCCAATTTACAGTCGGCACTCTGCCGGATTTTCTATAAAATTTGTGGAAAATTCAAATTAACAAAAAATTGTAAATAAATGAGTAAAAAAAAAGGGGTAAATTGAATTGAAATATTATTTGGTGCTCCGGCACACTATGTGGCATATCTTGCTCGGCTACACTGTAAACGGGTAAGGGGTGTCACATTTAGTGGTATTAGAGCATCGGTTTAGGCATTTTTCGGCCTAGATAGAGTGCATACCATTGCATTGCATTTCTATGTGTTGAGGTGACACTGATGCAGATCTGTTTGTTTTCTTATTTTGATTAGGATATGGATCCTGCTTCTCAAAGAGCAGTTGATGAAGAGGTGGAGAGTCGTGCTCCACTAAGGGTTAAATCTAGAGGCAGGGGAGAATCTTCCCCACCAGCAGCTGAGGCACCTGTCCAACCTCAGTTCGCATTATTTCAAGAAATGACTGAGTTTTACCGGCAAATGATGGGGGCAATTCCACCACCATAACCACAACCACAACTTCCACCAGCACAATAGAAGTCCCATCTAGAGAAACTGCAAAAACATGGGGCTTTGGATTTCTTTGGAAAGAAGGAAGATGATCCCATGACAGCAGAAAACTAGTTGGATAGAACAATCAGAGTGCTGAAACAGCTTAATTGCACCCCCGAGCAGAACCTGGAGGGTGTTGTGTCCCTACTTCATGATGATGTATATCAATGGTGGGACATAGTAACCAGGTGCAACCAGAACGGATCACCTGGGAATTCTTCCTCACAGAGTTCAGGAAGAAATATGTTAGCAAAGTGTATTTAGAGGAGCGAAGAAGAGAATTTATCAGTCTGAGGCAGAGGCAACTATCAGTGGTAGAGTATGAGCAAGAATTCGTCAGACTGAGCCGGTATGGGAGGGAGATAGTCCCTACAGAGGCAGAGAGGTGCAGAAGATTTGAAGAAGGGCTCAATGACAATATCAAAGTCATGATAACAGCATTAGAGATCACAATTTTTTCCAAATTAGTAGATGCTGCATCGAAAGTAGAAAGGGTCAGAATAAATGAGCAAAATAGAAGGGAAAGACAGCAGAAGAGGGGTCAGTCTAGTTCATTTTCTGCTCCCAGTAAGAAGAGTAAGGGTCCTCCTACTCAGGGTTCAGGACAACCACAAGGTCAGGGTTAGTCCTAGGGGCCCAGACCATAGTTCACACCTAGGAGAGGCCAGTCCACACCATCAATGGGCAGCTCTCCAGGGACGGTGTTCAAGGGACCAGCCCCAGCATCTTTTGCCTGTCCATACTGCCAGAAGTGGCACAAGGGGGACTGTTGGCGAGTGACTGGTGCATGTTTACGGTGTGGATCTACAGAACATCAGATCAAGAATTGTCCGAAGAGGACTACTACAGCTGCTCCAACACAAGCTGACAGACCTACTTCTACACCACAAAGGGGTAGGAAACCCGGTAAATCTGAGGCAGCTGGTCCATCACTGAGGCCTATATCTAAGTCAGCTGAGAGGCCAGAGGCCAGAGTACCTGCCAGAGCCTATGCCATCAGAGCTCAGGAGGAGCAAGATGCCCCGGACATCATCAGGGGTACATTCTCTCTCTACAACACTTCTGTGTATGCATTGGTGGATCCAGGATCCACTCATTCATACATCTGCATCAAACTACCCGTAGAGAGGGGAGTTTCGATAGAGGAGAGTGATCAAGATATTCTAATCACAAATCCACTAGGCCACAGTGTGGTAGTGAATAAAGTGTACAAAGGTTGCCCGTTGAGGATTCAGGGGTATAAATTCTCGGCAGACCTAATTGAATTGCCTTTCCACGAGTTTGACATGATTTTGGGAATGGACTGGTTATCACGCCATTAGGGAATAGTTGATTGCAAATTGAAAAGGATTTCTCTGAAAACTTCTGAGGGTAATGAGATTACTGTTGTGGGTGAAAGGACAGATTTCCTATCCAATGTTATCTTAGCCACAGTTGCAAGAAGATTGATGAGAAAAGGCTGTGAAGCTTACCTAGCACACGTGATTGATACTAGGCAGGCTAAGCCAAATCTGTGTGATATACCCACAATAAGAGACTTCCTATATGTGTTTCCTGAAGAATTGCCTGGTTTACCACCAGAAAGGGAAGTCGAGTTTGCTATTGAGGTAATGCCGGGCACAACACCCATTTCTATTGCCCCTTATAGGATGGCACCCACTGAATTGTGGGAGTTGAAAATTCAGTTGCAGGAGTTACTCGGTAAGGGGTTCATACGCCCCAGTGTGTCACCATGGGGAGCTCCGGTGCTGTTTGTGAAGAAGAAGGATGGAACCTTGAGATTGTGTATTGATTACTGGCAGTTGAATAAAGTAACTGTGAAGAATAAATATCCGTTGTGCAAAATTGATGATCTGTTTGATCAGTTGAAGGGAGCCGGTGTATTTTCAAAAATTGATCTCAGATCAGGGTATCATTAATTGAGGGTGAAGGATGCAGATATGTCAAAAATTGCATTCAGAACCCGATATGGGCATTATCAATTTCTAGTGATGCTGTTTGGGTTAACAAATGCACCAGCAGTATTTATGGACCTTATGAATCGTATTTTCCATCCATATTTAGATCGGTTTGTAGTGGTCTTTATTGATGATATTCTGCTGTATTCTAAGACCAGGAAAAAACATGATGAACATTTGAGAATTATTCTGCAAACCCTATGAGAAAAGAAGCTGTATGCTAAGTTGTCCAAGTGTGACTTCTGGATGAGTGAAATCTCTTTCCTTGGACACATAGTATCAGCTGAGGGGATTAGAGTGGATCCAAAAAGATAGAAGCAGTGATGGAATGGAAGCCTCCCAGAAATACAACTGAGCTCAGAAGTTTCTTGGGGCTAGCTGGGTATTACAAAAGATTTGTGAATGGGTTCTCTCTTATAGCTGCTCCAATGACCTAAAGTGACCAATTTTGATACACTTTGATCAGAAATAGTAAAATGACCATAACTTGGCCTACATAACTCAGAATGACCTGAAATTTTGCCCCGCGTGCAATAAGACATAGATCTACAAGTTTGTAGTTTTGACTGAAACCAGAAAACCAAGGGAGCTAGGTCGTTCGGCAAGGTCAAACTAGTATCTCGGAATCCAGCAAATTGCAAGAAAATGCAAGATACATGGAAATGAGTTTGGTAACATGTACCAACCCTAAAAGACTATTGAATGTGACATATTAGTAACATTAAAACCTAATTTACCTAGAATACATCTAGGGTTGACATATTAGGTTGACTAAGCAAATAATAGAATTCAGTGAATTAATTATCAAGCATTATCGTTAGAGACAGTTTAAATGAGTACTGAAACACCTCAAATTGTGTTTCTCAGTTAGCAAAGACTCAGGGAAAGGGAAGGAAACACTGAGTCAAGGCCAGGAGACAGTTATCAAAGGTTTGTGCACAACAGTTATTTCTTTTAAATTTTTTAATTGAAATAAATTATGACTATTTGTATATTATTGTTTTCAATTATGGAAAAGTGTTTGAATGGATACTTATTGCTTGAAAAGCATTGTAAATGGTTTGAAACTGTGGAAAAATTGATTTAGTGTGATTTGTGAAAATTGAAGTTAATTATGAATTGTGTTGCCATTTTGTGAATGAAATTATAACTTTGGAAATTTATTGGATTCTTACGAATCATTTGAACAAAATGTTTGGAATTGATTTTGTGTACACACTTAGCATGACAGTATCACATCATTCCTTCTCCATTTATGGTGTTGTGATCGTTCATTTTCCTTCTCCATTTATGGGGTTGTGATCGTTTATTTTTCTCCCTCTCTGGCTTACCAGTTGAGGTGATTGGATGAGTACTCATTATATAGCTAGCTTCCTTCCTCATTGATTTTGATTAGTGGGGTTGTGATTGCTTTGTTGTGGTGTACAACGCGGCATTGATCGGAAAATTGTGTCATGGCTTAAGTTGTGTATGATTTGGCAACACTGTATTCTTAAATTATTTGACTAAATTGTGTTATTATGAGCTTTGATAATTTGTGAAATGGAGTTTAAATTCTTATTGACATTAACTGTCTTTTGAATTTAACCATGTTTTGACTATTAAGATTTATTGTGATATTGTGAAATAGAGTTTAAATTCCTTATGACATTCATTGTCTTGAATTTAATTATGGTTTTATGCATCCATCATTTATATGATTTATGAATTGTGATTTAAAGTTGTATTTGGTTAATGTTGTGCACCACTGAGACATTGTCTCAGCGATAGCTTTTTATTGCTGTCGCAGGTAGACAGACGGATAGGGCAGCAGACTAGGCTGCTAGTGCATTCAGCGAGAGATCATCGGGTATATTGAGTATACCACATTTGCATTTTGTAATGTAATGTATGTTCACTGTATGTATATATTGTTTTTGATTTTGAGCAGTTGTAAATTAAAATTGTACATTGAAGTTGTAAAATAAATAATGAGTTATTTTGGCTTGTAAAAAAAATTATACTGCATTTCTTTTATCTCATTCTTTAAATAATTATTGTGGATTCGAGTTGAAAAACTTATTGTGTTGAATTATGTTGGAGTTTGAGATTGAGAAAAATATTGAAGTGCTTTTTTACAGGTTTTCTGAAGAACTATTTTGTTCAAAATACAGATGGCACTCTACCAAAATTTTTACAGAAATCCCTAATAGTCCAAATGTTTTAGCTATTTCACTTCACTTCAAAAAGGTTTTTAACACCTGTAAATAGTGCTCACCACTGTAAAAAGAAGTAAGAAAAGTTTTAAAATCCCTTATAGTGTATTTAATGGGTTATCAGTAGACGAAGTTGGTAATTCATTAGGTATACTATGGGATCATGTTATGCCTTACAGAGGGTTAGGGTGTGACACTACCTCTCACTCAGAAGAAGCATGATGCAGTATGGGTGATTGTGGATAGGTTGACAAAATTAGCACATTTTCTGCCAATTAGAACTGACTACTCACTGGAAAAGCTAGCAGAATTGTACATTTGTGAGATAGTTAAATTACATGGAATTCCACTTTCCATTATATCTAATAGAGACCCGAGGTTTACATCTAGATTTTGAAAGAAATTACAAGAATCCTTGTGCACACAACTCCATTTTAGTACGCCTTTTCATCCTCAGACGGATGGACAGTTAGAAAGAATAATCCAAGTAAATTTTGAAACTCATTGAGTTATTGCAAACAATAAATTGAACTGATAATGATAATAATAATCAAACATATGTGATAGGTCCTCGAGGATATGCTGAGGAGTTGTGTTATTGAGTTTGAGGGAAGCTGGGACAGATACCTTCCACTAGCAGAATTTGCATACAACAATAGCTATCAAGCTAGCATACAAATGGCACCCTATGAAGCACTGTATGGGAAAAGATGTAGAACACCTGTATGTTGGACTGAATTGGGTGAAGATAAGCTAGTGGGACCAGACCTGGTAAAACAAACAGAGGAAAAGGTAAAACTGATAAAGGCCAATTTGAAAGTTGCCTCAGACAGACATAAATCTTATGCTGACTTGAAAAGAAAGGATATTGAGTATGAAGTTAGCGAGAAGGTATTTCTCAAAGTATCACCATGGAAGAAAGTATTGAGATTCAGGAAAAAGGGAAAATTAAGCTCTAGGTTCATTGGCCCATATGAAGTTATTAGACGTGTGGGACTAGTAGCCTACAGATTAGCCTTACCACCTGAGCTGGAGAAGATACACAACGTGTTCCATGTCTCGATGCTTAGAAGATACATATTAAATCCTTCACATGTTATCTTAGCAGAAGAAATTATTATACAACCTGACCTGACATAAGAAGAAGAACCAATTAAAATCTTGGCACGAAAGGTAAAAGAGCTCAGAAACAAGACAATTCCACTAGTGAAAATGTCACACCTTACCCCTCTGTAAGGCATAACATGATCCCGTAGAATACCTAATAAACTACCGCACTTCACCTATCGATACTAAGTACCCTACAAGGGATTTTAAAACAATTTTCTTACTTTTGTTAAGTGGTGAGCATTTTCTAATAGGTAATTAGAACATTTAATTATCATTAAAACTAGTTAATATTTTTTTTGTCCATTTTATTTCTCCACAAATTTTATAAAAATTTTATCAGAGTTCCGTCTGTATTTTGAGAAAACAGTTCTTTAAATACCTGAAAAAAAGCACTTCTAAAAATTTTCTCAACCACTACTTCAATTTCACAATCAATCTTAACAATTTCTCAAATCTCAAAATTCAACAGTCAACATTTCTCAATTTCCAAAATACAATCATCAGTAAAATAATATCTATCAATCTCATTCAAATTAAAATAAAACATTTCCATTCATTAAAGATAACAATCTAAATATATACATCATACCAAAATCTACAGTATGAAAATTCAAACTAAATTTTATTACAACTTTATACAAACTTTGTACAAACTGCTCAAGACCGATTTACATGTCCATACATTTATGTGCAATACATATATCAAAATAAATATTTACAGGCAGGGTATAAATTATACCCGATAACTTCAATCTGATGAATCCTCACACCTCAGCAGCTCAGTCTGCTGCTCCTCTAGTCTCTTAATCTGCGACAGCAATAAAAGCTATCGCTGAGTACTAGGACTCAGTGGTGCACAACATACTAAAATAATCTTTATGCATAACTTAAATCACATTTATTCAAAAATTTAACTAAACATGATAATTAAATACAAATCATGCATTATGAGATTTTAATCCCAAACAATTTTATTTTGAAGTATCAAATCACATTTCATAAAACTCACAATTAGATCATGCCATTCGAAACAAATAGAATCTCAATAGCCAGAGGCTAAAGAGAAATCACATCACAAGGCTAGCTAGCTCAAATATATGGATATCCATTCACATCCTCTTTTACTAGCACACCTCAACACTTCTCCAGAGAAGGAATTAAAATTCGAAACTAATTACCCCCACTAGTTATGCTAGTGAGGTGTTCAAATATATAGTCATGACACTGTGGTTTCAAAACTTATCTTAACAATTTGCTAAATATTATCATTTCAAATATGCACAATAAGTTTCACAATTTAAATCAAAATATCATAAATAAGGTCACAATAAACTTTCAACAATTCAAAGCAAAAGTAAAATGCATATTTCATTCACTTTATCAATGAATTTTTAAAGCATAGTGATGTTGTGCACAAACCTCAAGCGAGTCGCCTCTTGGCCTTGACTCGGGTCCTTGGGTTCTTTCACGGTATTCTTTTCAACTGAAACACACAATTTTATAGTATTTCAGTACCATAACTTAACATAAATCCAAAAATAGATTTAACTTCACTTTTACCTAACTCTAATGTGCTAAACTCGACGTTCTTGAAATTTTGTGTTTTGGGGTTACTATTCACTACGCTATTCAAGTCAATTTGTTGACTTTCTAAGGCTTAATAGGTATGGGAATTCCAACTTCACCCACATACCACATTTTGGTCACTAAATTTGTTGGTTTTGGTCATTTTCTCAAAACTTAAGCCTTTTAGGCAAAATTGTCAATTTTCAGTTTTGGAGTCCTAAGTTGCACTATTCCATTGGTCATTTTACTGTTGGAATTTGGCAAAACTTTCTTCATAGAAAATGTTCCCTAATGTCTTAAGTTTATTCTCCTTTTTGAATCACTCCAATTGGAGGTTTTTAGCTCAAGTTATAGCCATTTGAACCATGGCTTCCGGATTGGACACAACCCAGAAGTTATGACTAAATGAACAAACACTGTTCATTTGGTCAGTTTGTACAGGGCAGCCTGCAATTTTCTAACTTTGGCCAATTTGTTCACTAGATTTTGGTCACTTTTTGGGCATGCTTCCCAAATGAAAATTGTGTCATTTAGTGTCTATTTTCATCCCCAATTGGTCCCATACCAATTGGACTTGTAAAATTTCATTTTTGGTCATTCAAAGGAAATTTGGTCATGCTGCATACTCCATCCGAATTTGGCTTTGATTCAAACACCTCTAACACTCTTCATTAGGTCACAAATGACCATTTTTCACTTCACATTAGGTCAAAGACATCATTTACCACTTCCTCAAATTTTTGGTCTCTAAACCCTAATGTTCAAAACCCTAATTTACAAACTCATGCATTTAGCTACTTTCAAAGTCTTTAATCCTAACCATTCAACTAATTAAAGTTCTTATACCCATTCAAACCATTCAAATCATGCAAATCACCCTCCCCTTCATGCTGGCCAAATTTCAGCTTAGTCCCCCAATAATTTTTTTCATTTCATTTTAAGTTTATTTCTATGTTCTTGATGCTATACATACACTAATTAATCTAAAAATTTGAAGTTTGCATTACTAACCTTGCTTGGAGGGTTTCTAAGCTTTCTTTTCTTCTTTCTTTGGTGACCAAGCTTCTTCTCAAGTAACTAAAACAAGTTTTTATGAAGCAATTATGAGAGAAGTTGGGGTTTAGTAGGGATTTTCAAAGCTTGAAGCAAGTTTTAATGGAGGTATATCAATGGAGAAATGAAGGAGAGTGAGGCGGCACTTTGAGGAAGATGAGGCTTTTAGTTTTTTTTTTTCTTTTCTTTTGTTTTTTTTTATCCTTATGGAAGACCCAAAAATTCAAATTAATTAAATATATTAATTATTATTTTTATGGCATCATGCATGATGTCATGCATGATGTCATCACCTTTTTAACTTTTTCATTTTCTTTTTTTTTATTTATTTTTCTATTAGTTCTTTAATTTAATTCTCGATTCCGAAATTTTATTTTCTCCGATTTTATTTAACATTTAGGTCAGGAGTCAGTTCTCAGGGTCAATTGACCAAATTGCCCCTCGCCGGTTCAACCCGGTTTGCAAATAATTCAATATTTCTTTCGGCTCCCTAACCTAATTATTTGACTGGCTTAACAGCTCTTTTTCGTAATTTTCTCTTTTCCACTGTGTTCATAATGGTCCTAAGGACCGCGGCGTCACATTTTACAGTTCGAAATTTGAGTTTAAAATGACTTCGCAGTCTTTCCCAAGAAGGTCACCCATCGCTGTGACTCTCGGCTCGTTTAACTTCTTATGTTCTGTTTTTCTTATTTATACTTAACTAATTGGCAATTACTAATTATTTGTGTTTATAGCTTATCTAGTTATCTTAAGTGTTGTTCTAATCCCCTTAATTGTCCGGACCGACACCGGTTACCGGAATAGTGAAATATACCAGGCTATGCAAATAGGGGTGTTACGATTCTCTCCCCCTTGAAATAAATTTCGTCTTGAAATTTTACCTGGTATTAATCTCTGAACAGCTGTGGGTGCTGTCTTCTCATGTCCTCCTCTCATTCCCAAGTAGCCTCCTGGCCCAAATGATGGTTCCACAGCACTTTTACTAACGTTATTTGCTTGTTCCATAACTACTTCACCTCATAAGCCAGAATCTGTATTTACTTCAATTTCTTCCACTGGTAGTACATGAGTTCGGTCTGATCGATACCTCCTCAACATAGACACATGGAAGATATTATGTATCTTCTCCAACTCTGGAGGTAGTGCCAACCGATATGCCAAAGGACCCACTCTTTTCAGAACCTCATATGGCCCAATGAAACGAGGACTCAGTTTCCCCTTTCTGCAGAATCTCATAATCTTCTTCCAAGGAGAAACCTTGAGGAAAACTTTCTCACCCACTGCATACTCAAGATCCCTTCTCTTCAGATCAATGTAGGACTTCTGACGGTCTGATGCAGTCTTAAGTCGAACTCTGATCACCCTGATCTTCTCCTCAGTTTGCTGAACAATTTTGGGTCCAATCATCTTTCTTTCACCCACGTCATCCCAACACAATGGGGTTCTACATTTTCTGCCATACAAAGCTTCATATGGAGGCATTCCAATGCTTGATTGGTAGCTGTTGTTAGAAGCAAACTCAATCAAAGGCAAGTGTATGTCCCAACTGCCTTCAAACTCAATCACACAAGCCCGTAGCATGTCCTCCAAGATCTGAATTACCCTCTCAGACTGGCCATGCATGCGTGGGTGGAATGCAAGATCTTGAAGTTTAATCTAGTTCCTAGGGCTCTCTAAAGACTACCCCAGAATCTAGAAGTGAACCTAAGATCTTTATCTGATACGATGGATACTGGCACTTCATGTAGTCTCACAATCTCATCAATGTACAACTTGGCCAATCTTTCTAAACTGTAATCCATCCGAACTGGCTCAAAATGAGCAGACTTAGTCAGTCTATCAACAATGACCCAAACTGCATCATGACTCTTCTGTGTCCTCAGAAGTCCCATCACAAAATCCATCGTTATTCTCTCCCATTTTCATTCCGGTACTGGTAATGGATGTAACAACCCAACTGGTACTTGATGCTCTGCCTTCACTTGCTGACAAGTTAGGCATTTGGATACAAACTCTGCCACATCTCTTTTCATACCCATCCACCAGTAATGCTCCTTTAGCCCTCTATACATTTTTGTGCCACCATGGTGCATGGTAAAAGGAAACTCATGTGCTTCCTTCAAAATGATTTGCCTCAAATTGACATAATTAGGAACACACATTCTACACTGGTGTAGCAGTAAACCATCATCTTTGATTGAGAATTCTAGTTTCTTGCCCTGCTGGACTTCTTCCAATAGCTTCTGATACTTCTGATCATTATGAGCCGTCATTCTGATCTGATCACTCAACACTAGCTGTACATGCCATGCAACTGCTGTCTACCCTTCATCATTAATCTCTAAGATGGCATGCAATGATCTCAACTCATGTACCATAGACAAAGGAGTAACCCGTAGACTTTCCATAGTCTTGTGACTTAAGGCATCAGCCACAACATTAGCTTTCCCTGGCTGATTGTCTATCAGATAATCGTAGTCTTTTATCAACTCTAATTATCTCCTCTGTCTCAAATTCAACTCCTTTTGAGTGCCCAAATACTTCAAACTCTTATGATCTGTGTAGATGTAACACTTTTCCCCGTACAAATAGTGTCTCTAGATTTTAAGAGCAAACACTATAGCTGCAAGCTCCAAATCATGTGTCGGATAATTCCTTTTATGCAGTTTTAGCTGGCGCAATGCATAGGCAATGACATTTCGATCTTGCATCAGTACACAGCCTAACCCATTGTGAGAAGCATCACTATAAACTGTGTATTCTTTACCCAGAGTAGGTAAAGTCAGGACTGGAGCTTCAGTCAAACATTTCTTCAATTCATCAAAACTCTGTTGGCATTTATCCGTCCACTGAAATTTCACATCTTTTCTAAGCAGCTTGGTCAATGGAGATGCCAACATGGAGAATCCCTTCATAAACCGACGGTAGTATCCAGCTAAACCCAGAAAACTGTGAATCTCTGTGATATTTCTGGGTGGCCTCCAATTAAGGACAACTTCTATCTTACTTGGATCTACCTTGATGCCCTCTTCTGATACTATATGCCCCAAGAAAGATATCTCCTTCAGCCAAAATTCGCATTTCGACAATTTGGCGTATAGCTGTTTCTCTCTCAAAGTCTGCAAGACAATCCACAGATGTCTATCATGCTCTTCTACATTCCACGAATAGACCAATATATCATCAATAAATACCATAACAAACTGGTCGAGGTATGGTCTGAAGATAGTGTTCATCAGATCCATAAAAGCAGCCGGAGCATTAGTTAACCCGAATGGCATAACCAAAAACTCATAATGGCCATAACGGGTTCTGAAGGCAGTTTTAGGAATACTATGCTCTTGTACTTTCAGCTGATAATAACCTGATCTCAGGTCAATTTTGGAGAACACAGCTGCACCCCTCAACTGATCAAACAAGTCATCAATGCGGGGCAATGGGTATTTATTCTTTATTGTCACCTTATTCAACTGCCGATAATCAATACACAAGTGGAGAGTGCCATCTTTCTTCTTAACAAACAACACTGGCACTCCCCAAGGTGACACACTAGGGCGGATAAAGACCTTGTCAAGTAATTCTTGCAACTGCACTTTCAACTCTTTCAATTCTGCAGGTCCCATTCTATACGGTGTTATGGAGATTGGGTCCACACTAGGCATAACATCAATCTCAAACTACACCTCTCTTTCTGGAGGTAATCCTGGCAATTCATCAGGAAACACATCCGGAAAATCACATACTGAGGGGATGTCCTCGGTCTTTGGACTCCCCACTTGGGTGTCTATCACATGTGCCAAGTATGCTTCACACCCCTTTCTAATCATTCTTCTGGCTAGTGCAGCCAAAATGATATTTGATGGCAGTAAATGCCTCTCCCCGTGTATTACCACATCACCGTACAAAGGGAGATCAAAAGTGACTGTCTTTAGTCTACAGTCAATCATAGCGTGATGCCTGGCTAACCAATCCATGCCCAAGATGATATCATACTCTCTGAAGGGCATTTCAATCAAGTCTGACAGGAAAACATGTCCTTGGATCACCAAAGGACAGTCTCTATAAATTCTATTGACCCGAACCTATTGTCCTAATGGACTAGTTACTAGCACTTCAAAACCCATTTGCACACATGGAACAGCCAGTGAACAAACTATGCTAGCACTAACATATGAATGGGTTGAACCCGGATCAAACAATACAAATACTTCTTGATCAGAGATAGAGAATGTACCAACTACCACATTGGAAGTCTCAGCCTCTTCTCGCTATCTCATTGTGTAGACTCTGGCTGACGCACTTCCTTGTGCAGACTGACCAATTGTGCCTTGACTGCCTGAAGCAGTGCCTCTACCTCTGCCTCTTCCTCTGCCAACAGACTGTGAACCTCTAGGAGCAGGACTTTGAATAGATCCCTCGGCAATAGTAGGAGCTGGACCATATCTCGGAAACGGAGCACTAGTGCAGTCTTTAGCTATATGACCCTTACCTCCACAGTTAAAATAGGCTCCAGTGGCCCAATAGCATTCCCCCCCATGAATCTTGCCACAAGTCTCACAGGGGCGGGTAGAATGTGAACCCCTGCTCAACTACTAACCAGACCTAGGGAGTCTCTGTCCAAAAAATCGGCCCCTACCAAATCTTCCACCTCGACCCCTGCTGGGTCCACTAAATTTCTTCTTCTTCCTAGAAGTCCCACCAGAACTCTGTTCAACTGATTTTTCCCCCTTGTCTTTCTCTGATTTCTCAGCTTTCTCTGTTTTTTCTTTCACTGGGGTTGCTTCTGATTCTATTCTTTCCAACTCAAGTGCTTGAGACATGAGCTCTGAGAAGTTACTGTGTCGAAATTCCACAACTTGCATCCTTATGCTGGGCTTCGAACTCATCTCAAATCTCTTGCACCTTGCCTTGCTGGTGGAAAGGAGACTCCCAGCATAATGACTTAAGCGGGAGAACTCCCTTTCATACTCTGCCACTGATTGGTTCCCTTGTTTCAAACTCAAAAATTCTTGCAATTTCTGATCAACATATGCATCTGGGATGTATTTCTGTCTGAATTCTCTGATGAAGTCATCCCAGGTCAGCACTGGTGGTTCAGCCAAGTTGTGGGGGATGGTCTTCCACCAATCATATGCATCCCCTTGCAGTAGCGATACAGAATATTCAAATTTCAATTCATCTTGGTAGTGCAGCTTCTTAATACTATGTCCATTCTTTCAAGCCATTGCTCTGCTTCTAAAGGGTCCACTGTACCCTTCAATAATTTATCATACTGTCTGGCCGGAGGCAGTGGTTGTGCCACAGATGTCTAGGGTGGAGCTTGAGCAGGCATACCCCCAGCCATTTGTTGTAACATTGTTGCCATCTGCTGTGTGAACTGTGCAGGAAATTGCGGCATTTGCGGAGCTGGTGCTACAGATCCACTGACATTCTGTAAAGCTGGGGCTTCCCCTTGTGCCTCAGCTTCAACAGATTGCTCAACTGAGCGATCCCCTTCTACCATTTCAATCTGAAGTTAGGTTCTCCTGAACAAGTAACACATGGAGATTTCCCTCCGTTAGTTCATATTATGATGTAATGCACTGTATGTAACAAATATGGACATTGAGCAGTTATACTTAACAAAGAAAAGACACAAATTCATAAGTTAAAACATACTTAAAAATTTTTTCTCTAATACCACTAAAACATGTCACACCTTACCCCTCTGTAAGGCATAACATGATTCCATAGAATACCTAATGAACTACCGCACTTCACCTACTCATAACTCATTAAGTACCCTACAAGGGATTTTAAAACAATTTTCTTAATTTTGTTAAGTGGTGAGCATTTTCTAATAGGTAATTAGAACATTTAATTAACATTAAAACTAGTTAATATTTTTTTTGTCCATTTTATTTCTCCGCAATTTTTATAAAAATTTTGCTAGAGTTCCGTCTGTATTTTGAGAAAATAGTTCTTCAAATACCTGAAAAAAAGCACTTCTAAAAATTTTTTTAACCACTACTTCAATTTCACAATCAATCTCAACAATTTCTCAAATCTCAAAATTCAACTGTCAATATTTCTCAATTTCCAAAATTCAATCATCAGTAAAATAATATCAACCAATCTCATTCAAATTAAAATAAAACATTTCCATTCATTAAAACAACAATCTATATATATACATCATACCAAAATCTACAGTATGAAAATTCAAACTAAATTTTATTACAACTTTATACAAACTTTGTACAAACTGCTCAAAACCGATTTACATGTCCATACATTTATGTGCAATACATACATCAAAATAAATATTTACAGGCAGGGTATAAATTATACTCGATAACTTCAAGCTGATAAATGCTCACACCTCAGCAGCTCAATCTGCTGCTCCTCTAGTCTCTAAATCTGCGACAGCAATAAAAGCTATCGCTGAGTACTAGGACTCAGTGGTGCACAATATACTAAAATAATCTTTGTGCAGAACTTAAATCACATTTATTCAAAAATTTAACTGAACATGAGAATTAAATACAAATCATGCATTATGAGATTTTAATCCCAAACAATTTCATTTTGAAGTATCAAATCACATTTCATAAAACCCACAGTTAGATCATGCCATTTGAAACAAATAGAATCTCAATAGCCAGAGGCTAAAGAGAAATCACATCAAAAGGCTAGCTAGCTCAAATATATGGATATCCATTCACATCCTCTTCTACTGGCACACCTTAACACTTCTCCAGAGAAGGAATCAAAATTCAAAACTAATTACCCCCATTAGTCATGCTAGTGAGGTGTTCAAATATATGGTCATGACACTGTGGTTTCAAAACATATCTTAACAATTTGCTAAACATTGTCATTTCAAATACACATAATAACTTTCACAATTTAAATCAAAACATCATAAATAAGGTCACAATAAACTTTAAACAATTCAAAGAAAAAGTAAAATGCATATTTCATTCACTTTATCAATGAATTTTTAAAGCATAGTGATGTTGTGCACAAACCTCAAGCGAGTCGCCGCTTGGCCTTGACTCGGTTCCTCGGGTTCTTTCCCGGTATTCTTTTCAACTGAAACTTACAATTTTACAGTGTTTTAATACCATAACTTAACATAAATCCAAAAATAGATTTAACTTCACTTTTACCTAACTCTAATGTGCTAAACTCGACGTTCTTGAAATTTTTTGTTTCGGGGTTACTATTCACTATACTATTCAAGTCAATTTGTTGACTTTCTAAGGCTTAATAGGTATGGGAATTCCAACTTCACCCACATACCACATTTTGGTCACTAAATTTATTGGTTTTGGTCATTTTCTCAAAACTTAAGTCTTTTAGGCAAAATTGTCAATTTTCAGTTTTGGAGTCCTAAGTTGCACTGTTCCATTGGTCATTTTACTGTTAGAATTTGCCAAAACTTTCTTCATAGAAAATGTTCTCTAATGTCTCAAGTTTATTCTCCTTTTTGAATCACTCCAATTGGAGGTTTTTAGCTCAAGTTATAGCCATTTGAACCATGGCTGCCAGATTGGACACAACCCAGAATTCTGGGCAATTTTCTGTGCTGGCAGTTTTAGGTCACCAACTTGGGGTGGCCAAATGGCTTGGTTAATGGCATAATTTGGGTTTGTGTTCTTCATGAAAGTTTTAGGTCTATATCTCGTCTAACCACTGGTAAAAGTTCAGGTCTTTTAGACCTTCCTAGCTCAAGTTATGACCAAATGAACAAACACTGTTCATTTGGTCAGTTTGTACCGAGCAGCCTGCAATTTTCTAACTTTGGTCAATTTGTTCACTAGGTTTTGGTCACTTTTTGGGCATGCTTCCTAGATGAAAATTGTGTTATTTAGTGTCTATTTTCATCCCCAATTGGTCCCATAACAATTGGACTTGTAAAATTTCATTTTTAGTCCTTCAAAGGAAATTTGGTCATGCTGCTCCATCCGAATTTGGCTTTGATTCAAACACCTCTAACACTCTTCATTAGGTCACAAATGACCATTTTTCACTTCACATTAGGTCAAAGACATCATTTACCACTTCCTCACATTTTTGGTCTCTAAACCCTAATGTTCAAAACCCTATTTCACAAACTCATGCATTTAGCTACTTTCAAAGTGTTTAATCCTAACCAATCAACTCATTAAAGTTCCTATACCCATTCAAATCATGCAAGTCACCCTCCCCTTCATGCTAGTCGAATTTCAGCTTAGTCCCCCAACAATTTGTTTCATTTCATTTTAAGTTTACTTCTATGTTCTTGATGCTATACATACACTAATTAAACTAAAAATTTGAAGTTTGCATTACTAACCTTGCTTGGAGGGTTTCTAAGCTTTCTTTTCTTCTTTATTTGGTGACCAAGCTTCTTCTCAAGTAACTAAAACAAGTTTTTATGAAGCAATTATGGGAGAAGTTGGGGTTTAGTAGGGATTTTCAAAGCTTGAAGAAAGTTTTAATGGAGGTGTATCAATGGAGAAATGAGGGAGAGTGAGGCGGCACTTTGAGGAAGATGAGGCTTTTAGTTTTTTTTTTTCTTTCTTTTGTTTTGTTTTTATCCTTATGGAAGACCCAAAAATTCCAATTAATTAAATATATTAATTATTATTTTTATGGCATCATGCATGATGTCATCACCTTTTTAACTTTTTCATTTTCTTTTTTTTTTCTATTTATTTTTCTATTAGTTCTTTAATTTAATTCTCGATTCTGAAATTTTCTTTTCTCCGATTTTATTTGACAGTTAGGTCAGGAGTCAGCTCTCGGGGTCAATTGACCAAATTGCCCCTCGCCGGTTCAACCCGGTTTGTAAATAATTCAATATTTCTTCCGGCTCCCTGACCTAATTATTTGACTGGCTTAATAGTTCTTTTTCGTGATTTTCTCTTTTCACTGTGTTCTTAATAGTCCTAAGGACCATAGCATCACATTTTACGGTTCGAAATTTGAGTTTAAAATGACTTCACAGTCGTTCCCGAAAAGGTCACCCATCGCTGTGACTCTCGGCTCGTTTAACTTCTTATGTTCTGTTTTTCTTATTTATACTTAACTAATTGGCAATTACTAATTATTTGTGTTTATAGCTTATCTAGTTATCTTAAGTGTGGTTCTAATCCCCTTAATTGTCCGGACCGACACCGATCATCGGAACAGTGAAATATACTAGGCTATGCAAATAAGGGTGTTACAGAAAATCCTATGGAAGCATCACAACACGGAAGAGGTAACGTGGGAGAGCGAGAAGACAATGAGGCAATAGTTCCCTCAGCTCTTCACATCAGGTTAATTTCGAGGACGAAATTTTTATTTAGAGGGGAAGCTTTGTAACATACTCCCTGTACGTATTCTGTACGTTATGTTGCTCCGGTAACCTAATGTCAGTCCGGGCAAGTCAGGATATCTAGAACTGCACTTCAGTAATAGTGAATAGACATATAATGATGAAATAAATAAAAATAAAATACAAGAAAAATTAAAGAAAAATAAAAGAGAGAAAATGAAACTAGGTTAAATGAGCCAGCACCATAGCAATGGGTCACCGCACCGGGAAGTTACGGCGAAGGCAATTGCCGACCCTAGGACTGCGGGGAACGCTCGGAATTAAATTTCGAGACATAATTAAAGGTTTTGTTGAAATGTAATTGGCACTAGAAATATCAAAGAAAAATTAATAAATTAGTACAAAGAAAAACGAAAAATCGAGAAACAGACAAAAATCGGTATTACCAAAAAATCGGGAATACAACCCGAAGAGGGGCATTTTAGTCATTTAACACCTAGGGTTGCCTTTTGACCTCAATGTCCATTAAAAATAAATGATATTACACTTTTAAAATGTCATGAAAAATTAAATTGTAGTACATTATATGAATAGTAAAAGAAATGAGGCATAAAATTCAATTTATGAAACTTTAAATCATTAAACATTAAAATATGGTTTAGTGCTCCACTAACTCCTAATTTGTAACACCCCTCACCCGTCTACAATATAGCCGAGCAAGGCGTACTCACTACGTGCCGGAGCACCTAGTCTATGATCATCTCATTTCCTGAACTCAATTTGATTTTAAGAAGTCTTTTATGCAAAATTCACATCATGTTGATTCTATTTTCATACTTTAATAAAATCAGTGTTTAAAAAATGGTTATAAAAATCTGGCAAGGTGCCGTCTGTATTTCAGAAAAATTGTCCTTCTAAACCTGTTAAAAACAATTCAATATGATAATATTCTCAAAATCTCAACTATTTCATAGTTTCAAAATACAATCCATCATAATTTACATTCATTAAAACACTCTCCATAGGAGTTTAATATGTACAAATTATAAACCTTAAAGTTTTAGAATACACAAAATTACATAACAAAATGTCAAAATACAACTGATAGTCATTACATAAGATCCTAAGTCCTACCATGTATGCAGTGTAGTGCAGATGACTCTGGACTTCTATGCAGATCTGATGTCTCACCCTGTAACACCCTCACACACCTGGTTGTAGGTTTGCTGGGCTCCTCAGATGTGTCTCCAATACCTATGTGTAGCAAAAGCAATGCACTAAGCAATTCTGCTTAGTGGTGCCAAATATAAAGAAATATATACTAAAATAAAATAAATGAATTGTTTATGAATTTATAACATCGATATTCTTTGCAGTTGCTGATTCTACTTTTATTTGCTAACCTTTCATTTTTTTTTGCTAATTTTGGTGGTGTTGTATGTCAATAAACTGAATTTAACTATTTGAATTTAATAATACTTAAATTAACTGCTCGTGTGGCCTATACACTGATCAGACTGGATAAATGGATATACTTGCATTGGGCACCTAGTATCTCGGGCTGTTACACCATCAGTCATAAAGTGTCTCCCGGTGTGCAAATAGTGTAGCTAAAAAGCCATTTAGTCAATCCGGCGATAAGCCAAGTATAATAACACAATATGTATAGCCATAGGCCATAAAAACATAGTATAACATAAAGCCATTTACAGAACAGCTATCAGAATCCTATCGGCATGCCAACCTATCCAAACTAGTCAACTAGGCAAACTAGGGAACATTACAAATTAATTGTTTAATTCTTCATTTTTTTTAGTTTACTAGTTATCATGTAATTCACAAGTCAATGTAAATGTTGACATTTTTAGCTAATATGGATAAGTTGATTCTAGCATCAACATGTCACAATTTGTAATTCAATATGCTGCCAATATAGTGCAATTTACCCTTTTTACAAGTTGGCATTCATTGCCAAATTACTTCAAGCATCATTGTATGTAAATGTCAAATTTTCATTTTTAGTATGCTAGATTGGTCTAGCTTAATGTCCTATTTCTCTTGGTTTTTAGCTTCTGGTCAAAGAAGCAAAATTGTAGCTCTTTGTCTTATTGAACTTTTGGCACAAATTTCAGGTCATTATAAGTTGTATAGACCAAGATATGGTCAATTTACTAAAGCTAGATAGATTGCATCTTTAGTGCAAAATTTGGTCAATTTTAGGTTACATTCAGTTCTAGTAGTTTTGGTACCCGAACTTGTGCAAGCAATTTGACTTGGTTTTGGCCATTTCTGGGCTTTGGTGTCATCATAAGAATTGTATCTCTATGTCTAAGCTTTCCATGGTAAAAAGTTCAGGTCATTTAGACCTGTTTTGAGTGAGTTATAGTCATCTTGTGACTACTATTTATATGGTCAAAAATCTGGGCCTGCACTTACCAATTCCGGATTAGGTCATTTTTAAGGTTAGTTTCTAAGCAGAATTTTGGCAATATTTCTACATGAAAGTTGGCCTATTTTGTGTCTAGTTTCACCTCCCATTGGCTTCATACCAATTGGGGTCATCAATTGTCACTTATGGTTCAATTTACCAACTGCCTTCACAACACAAATTTGCACACAAAGAACACTTCCAAATGACACTTCTCCTCCTCCCAAAACTAAAAATATACATTCATAACACTTCTATACCATTCATCATATCTCAATCATGTCCATTTGGGTAGAATATACAAGTGTTCCATGTACATTATACAACCCTAATTTTGCAAAGTTAAATTCAACATAATATATACATGAAAACACTTGATTATAACATATACCTCCCAACCATTACTTCACATACACTGCCCTCAATTTATCTTCACCATAATTCATCAAGAAAATTCATGAAACCAGACACTAATTCATGAATTTAAAGGCTGCCAAAAGTGGCAGTTTGCTAAGATATACAAATTGCTTTCCAAACCCTCAAATTCAAGTGCTCAATGTACATATACATGAAAACTAAATTACTACAATATTAAAATGACTAAATCAACATTATTTTCCATCCATTAGAGGTAAGAAAAGCTCAAGCAACATAGGTTCTCATGGCTGCGAAAATTGAACAATACCATAACTCAATAAATTCTTCCATTCTCTTCACCATTCAACTCACCTCAACCTAAACATGAAGTTTACTAAAGCAAGGGAGGGGATTTGGACACTTACCTCAACTTGACCTTGATAAAACCTTGGAATTTACTCTACTTTTTGTTGCCTAAAGGTTTCCCAAGATGTGTAGATCAACTTTAATGAAGAACAATTGTAGAAATTATGGCTTGATGATGGAGAGAGAAAGCTTCAATGTGTGCATACATGGAGGTTTTGGTTTGGGAGCTCCATTTCGGCAAGAAAAAGATTGAAGAAGAAGAATACCAAGTTAGTGGGATCTGCTATCCCAAAGTCCTATATAGGTGTCCCAAATTAAGAGTTAGTAGAGCACTTAGGTTAGTTTTATTGTTTATTTATTCAAAGTTTCATAATTTAGATTTTAAGCCCCATTTCTTTCACCATTCATATAATGTACCTCATTTTAATTTTTCATGACATTTCCAAAGTGTAATATCATTTATTTTTAATGGACATTCAAGTCAAAAGGCAACTCTGGGTGTCAAATGACCAAAATGCCCTTCTTTTGGTTATATTCCTAATTTTTCGGTACCACTAATTTTTGTCTGTTTCTCGATTTCTCGTTTTTCTTTGTACTAATTTATTAATTTTTCTTTGATATTTCTAGTGTTAATTACATTTCAATAAACCTTTAATTATGTCCTAAAATATAATTCCGAGGGTTCCCCGCAGTCCTGAGGTCGGCAATTGCCTTCGCTGTAACTTCCCAGTGCGGTCACCCATCGCTACGGTGCCGGCTCGTTTAACTTAGTTTCATTTTCTCTCTTTTATTTTTCTTTAATTTTTCTTGTATTTTCTTTTTACTTATTTCATCAATATATGTCTGTTCACTATCACCGAAGTGTAGTTCCAGATATCCTGACTTGCCTGGACTGATATTAGGTCACTGGAGCAACAGAACATACAGAATTGGTACAGGGAGGATGTTACATAATTTGGGACACCTATACAAGTCATTTGTGGACAGAAACCATCATCTTCAACCTTGAAAGTAAACCAGCCAAGAGAAACTCCATTGAAGTCCACCTAGGCCAAATGAGTTCCATCACCATGCACCATTGATTTAGCCATTATTTCCACTTGGTTTCTTCATTAAAGCTTGCACACTCACCTTGAGGAAGCTTTTGGGAGCAAGAAGGAAGGGATTTAGTGAGTTTTTAACAAGCTCCAAAAGAAGTAAGTGTCCAAATCCCCTGCCTTGCTTTAGTAAACTTCATGTTTAGGTTGAGGTGAGTTGAATGGTGAAGAGAATGGAAGAATTTATTGAGTTATGGTGTTGTTCAATTTTGGCAGCCATGAGAACATATGTTGCTTGAGTTTTTCTTACCTCTAATGGATGGAAAATAATGTTGATTTAGTCATTTTAAAGTTGTAGTAATTTAGTTTCCATGTATATATACATTGTGTACTTGAAATTTAGGGTTAGGAAAGCAATTTATATACCTTAGTAAACTGCCACTTTTGGTAGCCTTTAAATTCATGAATTAGTGTTTGGTTTCATGAATTTTCTTGATGAATTATGGTGAAGATGAATTGAGGGCAGTGTATGTGAAGTAATGGTTGGGAGGTATATGTTATAATCAAGTGTTTTCATGTATATATTATGTTGAATTTAACTTTGTAAATTAGGGTTGTATAATGTGCATGGAACACTTGTATATTCTGCCCAAATGGACATGATTGAGATATGATGAATGGCATAGAAGTGTTATGAATGTATATTTGTAGTTTTGGGAGGAGGAGAAGTGTCATTTGGAAGTGTTCTTTGTGTGTAGATTTTATATTATGAAGGCAAAAGGTAAATTGAACCATAAGTGACAGTTGGTGACCCCAATTGGTATGAGGCCAATGGGAGGTGAAACTAGACACAAAATAGGCCAACTTTAATATAGAAATGTTGCCAAAATTCTACCTAGAAACTGACCTTAAAAATGACCTAATCCAGAATTGGTAAGTGCAAGCCCAGATTTTTGACCATATGAATAGTAGTAACTAAAATGACCATAACTCACTCAAAATAGGTCCAAATGACATGAAATTTTCACCATGGAAAACTTAGACATAGAGCTATAGTTCTTATGAAGACACCAAAGCCCAAAAATGACCAGAACCAAGTCAAATTGCTTGCCCAAATTCGGGTAGCAAAACTGCCATAACTGAATTTGACTTAAAATTGATCAAATTTTGCACTAAAGATGCAATATGTCCAGGTTTAGTAAATTGACCATATCATGGTCTATACAAATCAGAATAATCTGAAATTTGTGCCAAAAGTTCAATAAGACATAGAGCTACAATTTTTCTTCTTTGACAGGAAGTTAAAAACCAAGATAAATAGGACATTAAGCTTGACCAATCTAGCATACTAAAATTGAAAATTTGACATTTACATACAATGAAACTTGAAGTAATTTGGCAATGAATGCCAACTTGTGAAAAGGGTAAATTGCACTATATTGACAGCATATTGAATTATAAATTTTGACATGTGGATGCTAGAATCAACTTATCCATATTATCTAAAAAGGTCAACATTTACATTGACTAGTGAATTACATGATAACTAGTAAACTAAAAAAAAATGAAGAATTAAACAATTAATTTGTAATATGCCCTAGTTTTTCTAGTTGACTAATTTGGATAGGTTGGCATGCCAATAGGATTCTGACAGCTGTTCTGTAAATGGCTTTATTCCATACTATGTTTTCACGGCTTATTTATGCCACACTATGATTTTAATATCCTACGGCTATACGGATTGTACTATTATACTTGGCTTATCGCCTGATTGACTATATGGCTTTTTAGCCACATTGTTTGTACACCGGGAGATACTTTGTGACCGATAGTGTGACAGCCCGAGGTACTATGTACCCAGTGCTAGTATATCCATTTATCCAGTCTGGTCAGTGTATAGGCTACACGGGCAGTTAATTTAAGCATTATTAAATTCAAATAGTTAAATTCAATTTATTGACATACAGCACCACCAAAAATTAGCAAAAATGAAATGTTAGCAAATAAAAGTAGAATCAACAACTGCAAAGAATATCGATGTCATAAATTCATAAACAATTCATTTATTTTATTTTAGTTTATATTTCTTTATATTTGGCACCACTAAACAGAATTGCTTAGCGTGTTGCTTTTGCTACGCGTAGGTATTGGAGACATAACTGGGGAGCCCAGCAGACCTATGACCAGGTGAGACATCAGATCTGCACAGGAGTTTAGAGTCATCTGCACTACACTGCATACATGGTAGGACTTAGGATCTTGTGTAATGACTATCAGTTGTATTTTGACATTTTGTTATGTAATATGTATATCATAAAACTTTAAGGTTTGTAATAATTTGTACATATTAAACTCCTATGGAGAGTGTTTGGATGAATGTAAATTATGATGGATTGTATTTTGAAACTATAAAATTTTGAGACTAAAAAATTATTTGGAAGGTTAAGATTATCATATTGAACTGTTTTTAACAGGTTTAGAGGGATAGTTTATCCGAAATACAAACGGCACCTTGCCAGATTTTTATTACTATTTTTGAAACACAAATTTTATTAAAATATGAAAATAGAACCAGTATGTTATGAATATCACATAAAGACTTCTTAAATCAAATTGAGTTAAGAAAATGAGATAATCACATGCTAGGTGCTCCGGCACACCATGTAGCACGCCTTGCTCAGCTACATTGTAGATGGGTGAGGGGTGTTACAGTTATAGCCTTTGGCTACTAACCTAGCTTTATTCCTAGTTATGTTTCCATCCTCATCTAATTTGTTTCTAAACACCCATTTGGTGCCTATAGATGGATGGTCCTTTAACCTAGGAACTAAGGTCCAAACCTTATTTCTTTCAAATTGCTTGAGCTCATCTTGCATTGCAAGTACCCAACTCTCATCATTAATGGCCTCATCTATGCTCCTAGGTTCTATTTGAGAAAAAAATGCAAGGTTATTACATCTATTTCTAAGAGAGGATCTAGTTGTTACCCCTTTTGATGTATCACTAATGATTAAGGCTTTAAGATGATCCTTCTTGAATGTCCAATTTTTTGGTAGATCTTGTTAAACTTCTTGATATGGAACTAGTTGACCTCGTTGCTCTTGAAGCTCAACTTGATCAACTTCCAAGTCCTTCAAAGGATCTTCCATGTGTTGATCTTGAATTCCACTAGATTGAGGATCTTCAAGAGTTAACTCATCAAGATTACCTACAACATCATCATCATAAGAAATATCCTTTCTAGGACCAAAGGGGTTAGCTTCATCAAATACACAAATGCATTGACTCCTCAATAACTAAGGTTCTCTCATTGAAGACTTTATATGCTTTACTAGATGTAGAATACCCCAAGAGGATACCTTCATCAGTTTTAGAGCTAAATTTATCTAAGTTATCTTTGGTCTTCAAAATGAAGCATTTACAACCAAAAAAGTCTAAAATAACTTATTTTAGATTTCTTGTCATTCCATAACTCATAAGGGGTTTTTTTTTTAAATAGGTCTAATCAAAACTCTATTTGAAACATAACAACCCGTATTAATGGCTTCTGCCCAAAAATAAGTAGGTAAATTATATTTGTTTAACATAGTCCTTCCCATGTCTAAAAGAGTTCTATTTTTTCTTTTAACAACACCATTTTGTTGGGGAGTCCTAGGAGAAGAAAAATTGTGAGTGATCCCTAGTGAGTTACAAAACTTATCAAATTTCTCATTTTCAAATTCTCTACCATGATCACTCCTAATAGAAGATATTTGAAAACACTTTTCATTTTGAACCCTTTTTGAAAATCTCTCAAAAATATCAAAACATTCATCCTTATGAGCAAGGAATGCAACCCAAGTATACCTAGAGTAGTCATCAACAATCACCAAGGCATAATATGCACCACCTAAGCTAGCTACTCTAGTAGGACCAAACAAATCCATATGCAACAATTGAAGGGGTCTAGAAGTAGATACCTTATGAATAGATTTAAAAGAGCTCTTGACTTGCTTACCCATTTGGCATGCATTACACACCTTATCCTTTTGAAACTTAATCTTTGGTAGCCCATCAACTAGCTCATCCTTGTTCAAGTTTGCAAGAAGGTTCATGCTAGCATGTGCAAGTCTTCTATGCCAAGTCCAAGAGTCATTACTAATAGAAACAAAACACTTAACATCTTTGTTAGACAAAGCATGAAAATCGATAACATAAATATTTTAAATTCTTTCACCAATAAACAACATTTTGTTATCACTCATCCTAGACACAAAGCAAGATTTTGACTAAAAAATAATTCTACAACCCTTATCACATAATTTGCTTATTGTTAGTCAATTATGTTTTAAACCATCAACCAAAAGCACTTTGCCAAGAATAGGGAAGTTTTCCTTACTAACCTTACCTATTCCCACAATTTTACCTTTACCATTATCACCAAAAGTCACTTGCCCACCTCCATCTTTCTTTTCAAGTGAAAGGAAGAGATTGGCATTCCCAGTCATGTGTCTTGAACATCTACTATCCAAGTACCACTTGCTTTCAAGCTTTGAGGATTTCAAGCACACCTACACATGATAATTCAATTTACTTTAGGTACCCAAATGTACTTGGGTCCTTGGGGGTTAGTAGTTCCATCATTAAAATCAAATATTGTACCATATCCAAGATGGATTTTTGTTAGTAGTATGCCCTAGAGCATATCATTTAGTATGTATCTTGTACATAATTTTATTAATAAAAGGCATTTCCACTTTTCCGTTTACATAATATATTTATGTGTAATAGAAAAGGTCCATTGATATTTTGTTAGAAATATTATTCTTAAGTTGTTAAGAATATGAGTGATAATATTTCTAGCACAAAGTATCATAAATAGGTTCACAATCGAGGATACTTCATAATAAGGACATGACTTATCCAGAAAGATTGTATTCATGTTTGTTCCCAAGTTATTTATATGAGATATAAATAAGATGGAATGGTGAGTCTCATGCCATATAACAAACATGATAGGCACTTATAAATGATAAGTAGGTCGAACCAGTGACACTTATGACAAGCACATGGAGTTTACTCTTGTCAATGTTTTGTCATAAATCATATCAGTGCATATAATCTTTAGACCTGAAAAAGCACACTTATCTTGTATAAAGGAAGATTGAGTTTTATACTGCTTTAATACTTGTACTATGTATTGGTATATTGGCATTAGTTGTCTCCAGCTATTTAAATATTGAGGTAGGTGTTGATCAAGATGGAATCTGTTCCTCTAAGTAAATAGAGATAAAATCCTATGTTCATTTAATTGTTCTTGATGTTTCAAGTTCCTGGCCAGGGCAGATAGATTTATTCAGAAAAGAGTTTTTGATGAGAAAAATATTTTTAATCAAGAACTGGAATTAAAAGAGAACATAATATTCATAGCAAATGGAGTTTGACATAAACCATGACTCCAGCTTGAGTTAGGATTTTGTAACAGAGAGATTCTAGTGCATGGTAACATATGATTATAGGTTCATTTAAGGTAAATCTTATTACTAATTGGGTGGCCATGGCATGCTATGCTAGGTGTTAACCATGGTCTATGAGGTTCATAAAATGATTTAGAGAAATCATTTATGGTAAGAAAGAGTTCTGATGATATTAAGAGTTGATATCATGTCTCATTGCCAATTAGTGATGAGCCTAGTAAGTCACACACATACACAAGTTATCACCTATTTAAATATGATTTAATTAATTAATTAAAGAGTTTAATTGATTAATTAAATAGGTTTGGTTTGCAATTAAATTGCAAAGTCCCTAGCATGACTTGAAACCAAATCTAGATTATTGGATGTGTAGTATAAATTAAATTTATATTTAAAGTGTTTAAATATGAATTTAATTGATGAGAAATTAATTAATAGAGATTAATTAATTAATTTATATTTGATATAAATTAATTAGAAGAAGAAAATAATTATTTTGGGTTAAGAACTCAAAATTAAGACACAGGGGCATTTTGGTCATTTCATTACAGACATGTGGCACCATGAGATGGTGACACATGGGATTACACATAAGCTTGCCAAATGTTTTTTTTAATCATGTAAGATGATTAAAATCAAGATTAAATATAGGTTTGACACTTGGCACAATGTGATTGGGTCACTTAAACCTAGAGCTAATCAAAAGGTGACATGTGGTTAGGGTTTAATGTGTTAACCTAGCTATTTAAGTGTGGTTATGAAAAGAAAAAATGACCAGCAGCCTCTCCTCTCATTTGTCACGCCACTTTGAGCCTCTCCAGCTATTTCTCTTCATCTCTCATCAATTCAAAGAGATTAGCCATCAATCTCTTGAATTAAGAACACTAGAAATTGTTTCTAGTGTCCTGTTTACATCTCTAATCTCTTAAAAGGCAGAACTTGAATTTCTAATTAATAGAAAAAGGTTTAGAGGCTGTTCAAGGGCTGCCATAGGTGTTCTTGGTGTGGACAAGCTAGAAGGACAACATTTGGTGTCCTGAAGACGAATCTCAAAGGCGCAGACACGCTGCAGTGCATCAAGAGGTTAGTGTAATCGTTCTTGATTTAATCTAGGGTTCTAAAATTAATCTGATTAATTTTAAAATCTTAAATGGCAAATACAGATCCAAAAACATATTAAAAGAGTTTTAATATGTTGTTTATCATTGAAATCAAATAGATAAAAATAAATCTTGCATGGTGCATGTGACCCTAGTAAATTTTTTGAATTCAATGGTATAATCTTGTGTTTTTCACGCTGTTCCTTCAATTGGTATCGAGCCACTATATTTGCCATTTAGATTGTTGATTATATGATTTAATTGTGTGATTTGATCATGAGATGATTGATTCATTGCTGGTTGGATCAAGAGGTGTGGCGGCACACATGGTGAAGCCACCATTGGTGGCGGCAACATTGGTTCCATGGGTGGTTCAAGGTTTGGCTTTTAATTCTGCAATTGTTGTATGATCTAAGGCCTATTCTTTGACTAATTAAAGTGTTTAATTAGTAGTTTTAATCACACAATTAAATTATGATTCAAATCATAATTTTAAAAATTGTTTGAATGTGATTCAAATCTGAATTTTAAAAGTTGTTTGAATGTGATTCAAATCTGAATTTTTAAAGTTGTTTGAATCATATTTAAATCTGATTTTTTAAAATTGATTCAATAAAATTCAGATCTGATTTTTTAAAAAATATTTGAATGTGATTCAAATCTGATTTTTTAAAAAATGTTTGAATGTGATTCAAATCTGAATTTTTGAAGTTGTTTGAATGTGATTCAAATCTGAATTTTTAAATTTGTTTGAATGAGATTCAAATCTGAATTTTTAAATTTATTTGAATCATATTCAAATCTGGATTTTTAAGTTGAATATGAGATATTCAATTTAATTTAAGTATGTATGTTTTATTTAATTGTTAAATAGTGATATGCATGATGGATGATCATGGACTATAAAAGACCAATGTGATTGGATTTATTTCTTTTATGTTTCTTTAGGATTGTAAATTAATTAATTTATTTTAATTTATTTTGGGCATGTATTATTAAGTTTGTAATATTTTTGGGTTGTAATTTTATTTATTTAAGTTCTTGTAAATTCACCTTGGTATGCCAAGGATTACTATGTAATATTGGATTACAAGAAGTTCAAGGAGGTCAAGAGCATTGGTGGGACCAGTGGGAGGAATTCAATATCAAGTGTTGATTATGTACTCCTTCAGCAACTCTTGTAAAATGAATGAATGAAATGCACCTAGGAATGCCCTGATTCAATTCTTGGTGGCTCAGAATTGAATCCCTTAGAAAGTCCATGATCATACCATATTTACTGCTTATCCATGAATGCATGAGATGTATGGGAATGTATGCAATTATATGATATATGCATGCTAAATGGATAATGTGCAAAGTGAGACCTTAATAGTAATAAGGATGGCTATAAAATCTTCCAGACAAATGATTAAGTTGGAAATGCTATAATAAAAGCAATTATAACATAAGCCCTCCATTGGGGCAATTATTTTAAGAAATTTTAAATAGTTGCATGAGATGCAATTAATTTAAGAGATTTTCTTAAGAATAATTGTTAAGCATGAGATGTTGTAAATATGTAAATGGTTTGGTGGCCAATATTGGATGTACCTGAGGACATTAAAATTATTTGCATAATTATTGACTCAATGGGATCAACTTAACTAATGCAAGATAAGTCAATAATGGATGTACCTGAGATTTTGAGCATTAGGGGCTAGGTAAAGGATTGAACCTCACATGAGATGTGATGGGCAAGGAGTTACTCACTTATAGTTTATTGTAATTCCAATAATGGATGTACCTGAGGATGATCAATAGAATTATAAGAATTCAATCACCCACTAGAAATCCATCCAACTAGGATTTCCGTTTTCTACTCTGGAAGTGTAGGATTCGCTAAGTTAGTGGGAGGACCAATTTGATTAAAAGACCATAATCATTTTGGTTAATTACATGATACATTTACTAATTAATCTGGTTATTTTCTGCAGTTAATTTTCTGATAAAAATGAGCACAAAACAACCACCACCATCCAATATCCTTGCAAGCATACTTGATCACAACAGTTAGACAGGACCTAATCATGCGATTGGCTAAGAAATTTGAAACTTGTCCTGAACCTTGAACATATAGGATATGTTCTAGATTCAAATGTTCCTGGTCCCTTACCTCCAGAGGCCACACAAGAGGAACATGAAACTTTGGACAAGTGGAAGGAGCATGATATGAGAGCTAAGTGTTACATGCTTGCTTCCATGAGTAATGAGTTACAGAAGCAACATGAGAACATGCAGAGTGCGAGTGAGATCCTCCTTCACCTACAAGAGTTGTATGGTGAGCACAGCAGGAATGCTAGGTATGAGATATCTAGACAGCTATTCCGTATGAGGATGTCTGAGGGACAGAATGTTGGGGATCATGTCCACAAGATGATTCGGCTGATTGAGCAGTTGGAACATCTTGACTTCAACATGGATTTCCAACTACAAACGGATTTGATCCTTCAGTCCCTTCCTGAGTCTTTTGGGAATTTTGTGACAAATTTTCATATGACTCAACAGGAATGCACCTTAGCTGGTTTACTCAATATGCTGGTTATTGCCCAAAAGAATATGCCAGGCAATAAAGGAAAAGAGGTAGCTTTGGTTACATCTTCTTTTGCTAGAAAGTCCAACAAGAAGAAGGGCAATAAGAAAAAGAAACCTCAGATTCCTGGTCCTTCTAAGAAAATAGCTAAACAGAAAAGGAAGACTAAAGCTGATGAAGGCAAAGGAAAGTGTTTCCACTGCCAATAGGAAAGTGTTTCCATTGCCAATAGGAAAGTGTTTCCATTGCCAGTAAGAAAGTGTTTCCACTGGCCAGAGTATAGCAATCTAAAAGAATACAATGCCATGGTGAAAACCAACTCAAGTTCAAAATATATTTGGCACTTAAGGTTATGTCATGTTACAGAAGATAGGATTGCAAAATTGGAGAAAATGGGGATTCTATCCTCATTGGGCTCTGAGCCTACTCCAACTTGTGAATCTTGCCTTCAAGGCAAAATGACTAGATCACCCTTTGTTGGACAAGGGCTAAGAGCTGAAAATATTTTGGAATTAATACATAGTGATGTATGTGGTCCGTTTAAAGAAATGGCTAGAGGGGGCTTTCATTATTTTATTACCTTTACTGATGATAAATCAAGGTTTGGGTATTAATATTTGATGAAATACAAACATGAATCCTTTGAAAAGTTTAAGGAATTTAAATCTGAAGTAGAAAATCAAACAGGAAAAAGTATTAAAGCTCTTCGATCAGATCGTGGAGGTGAATATTTGAGTACTGAATTTGATGAATACTTGAGAGAGCATGGCATTGTTTCTCACCGACTCTCCAGAACGCCACAACCGAATGGTGTATCCGAAGGAGAAATCGTACTTATTGGATATGGTACGTAGTATGATGAGCTATACTGATATGCCAATCTTCTTTTGGGGATTTGCATTAGAATCAGCTTTGTATATTCTGAATAGGATTCCATCAAAATCAGTTTCTTCCACACCTTATGAGATATGGCATGGAAGAAAACCAAGTCTAAAGCATGTTAAGATTTGGGGTTGTCCAGCTTATATCAAAAAGCTGAACACTGATAAATTGGAGACCAGATCAGAAAAAGGTCGATTTGTTGGATATCCAAAAGATAGTTTTGGATATTATTTTTATTTGCCTACTTCACAAAAGGTTGTGATAAGTAGAGATGCCACATTTCTTGAACAACAGTTTGTTCAAGAAGGAGGCAAAGGAAGGCAAATAGAGTTAGAATTGGAGAATTCTGACCAACCAACAGATCAGATGGATATAAATCCATCTAGTCAACCTATACCCATTGATGAAACATCTACAGTTGTTCCTCGTAGAACAACCAGGGTATCTCACCCACCAGTGAGATATGGTTTTCTTCATGAAGAAGAACAAGAGTTGTCTACTCACGAAGAAGTAGATCATGGAGATGATCCACTTACCTATGAAGAAGCTATATCAGATATAGACTCTTCAAAATGGATTGATGCTATGAAATCCGAGATTGATTCCATGTATAAGAATCAAGTTTGGGATCTTGTTGACCCACCTGAAGGTATTGTACCTATAGGGAACAAATGGCTTTTCAAGAAGAAAATTGGTTCTGATGGAAAGGTAGAGACCTATAAGGCAAGGCTAGTAGCGAAAGGGTTTCGCCAAAGGCAAGGAATAGACTATGAGGAGACTTTCTACTTTGTTGCCATGCTTAAATCAATTAGGATTTTATTAGCAATAGCTACATACTATGATTATGAGATTTGGCAGATGGATGTCAAAACAGCTTTTCTCAATGGATACATTAAAGAAAACATTTTCATGGAACAACCTAGGGGATTTGAATCCCAAGATGGTTCCAAGGTATGCAAGCTAAAGCGATCCATTTATGGGTTGAACAAGCTTCGAGGAGTTGGAACATCCGTTTTGATGAAGCCATTAAATCCTTTGGTTTTATCAAGAATGAGGATGAGCCATGTGTATATAAGAAGGTTAGTGACAGAGCTATCACTTTCCTTGTCTTATATGTGGATGACATACTGTTGATAGGTAATGACACAGGTATGTTGACAACTATAAAGGTATGGTTGTCAAATACATTCTCCATGAAAGACTTAGGGGAGGCAACCTATATTCTTGGGATTCGCATCTATAGAGATAGAGCGAAAAGAATAATAGGTTTATCCCAAAGTCTATACTTGGAAAAGGTGTTAAAGAGATTTAACATGCTTGATTCCAAGAGAGGACTGTTACCAGTGAGACATGGTATCCATCTTTCTAAAGAGATGTCTCCAAAGACACCCGAAGAAAGAGATAAGATGGCCAGGATTCCATATGCTTCGGCTATTGGAAGTTTAATGTATGCAATGTTGTGTACTAGGCGGATATCGCATATCTTTAGTTTGACTAGCAGGTATCAATCCAATCCAGGTTTAGAACACTGGATAGCAGTCAAGAATATCCTTAAGTAATTGAGAAGAACTAAGGATTTATTCTTGATTTATGGAGGTGGAGACTTGCAATTAGATGGTTATACTGATTTTGACTTCCAATCAGATATCGATGATAAAAAGTCTACCTCTGGATATGTGTTCATTTGTAATGGAGGTGCAGTCAGTTGGAAGAGTTCCAAACAGAGCACGACTGCAGATTCCACTACTGAGGCTAAGTATATTGCTGCATCAGATGCTGCAAAAGAAGCTGTTTGGATAAAGAAGTTCGTGACAGAACTTACTGTAGTTCCTTCCATTGAGTCAGCAGTTCCACTACACTGTGACAATAATGGAGCAGTCATACAGGCTAAGGAACCAAGGTCTCACCAGAAATCCAAACACATAGAAAGGCACTACCACATTATGAGAGAAATAGTTGGGCAAGGCGATGTAGCCATGCAGAAAATAGCATCAGCTGAAAATCCAGCTGATCCATTCACTAAGCCTATGTCACAGACTCAGTTAGACCGACATCTTGAGAACATAGGTCTAAGATATTGTAATGAATGGCTCTAGTGCTAGTGGGAGATTGTTAGTAGTATGCCCTAGAGCATATCATTTAGTATGTATCTTGTACATAATTTTATTAATAAAAGGCATTTCTACTTTTCCGTTTACATAATATATTTATGTGTAATAGAAAAGGTCCATTGATATTTTGTTATAAATATTATTCTTAAGTTGTTAAGAATATGAGTGACAATATTTCTAGCACAAAGTATCATAAATAGGTTCACAATCGAGGATACTTCATAATAAGGACATGACTTATCCAGAAAGATTGTATTCATGTTTGTTCCCAAGTTATTTATATGAGATATAAATAAGATGGAATGGTGAGTCTCATGCCATATAACAAACATGATAGGAACTTATAAATGATAAGTAGGCTGAACCAGTGACACTTATGACAAGCACATGGAGTTTACTCTTGTCAATGTTTTGTCATAAATCATATCAGTGCATATAATCTTTAGACCTGAGATAGCACAGTTATCTTGTATATAGGTAGTTTGAGTTTGATCTCGCTTTCATACTTGTACTATGTATGGGTATATGGGCATGTGTTGGCTCACTAGTTATATATGGAGGTAGGTGTTGATCAAGATGGAATCTGTTCCTCTAAGTAAATAGAGATAAAATCCTATGTTCATTTAATTGTTCTTGATGTTTCAAGTTCTGGCCAGCGAGATAGATTTATTGAAAGAGTTTCGATGAGAAAAATCTTTTAATCAAGAACTGGAATTAAAAGAGAACATAATATTCATAGCAAATGGAGTTTGACATAAACCATGACTCGGCTTGAGTTGGGATTTTGTAACAGAGAGATTCTAGTGCATGGTAACATATGATTATAGGTTCATTTAAGGTAAATCTTATTACTAATTGGGTGGCCATGGCATGCTATGCTAGGTGTTAACCATGGTCTATGAGGTTCATAAAATGATTTAGAGAAATCATTTATGGTAAGAAAGAGTTCTGATGATATTAAGAGTTGATATCATGTCTCATTGCCAATTAGTGATGAGCCTAGTAAGTCACACACATACACAAGTTATCACCTATTTAAATATGATTTAATTAATTAATTAAAGAGTTTAATTGATTAATTAAATAGGTTTGGTTTGCAATTAAATTGCAAAGTCCCTAGCATGACTTGAAACCAAATCTAGATTATTGGATGTGTAGTATAAATTAAATTTATATTTAAAGTGTTTAAATATGAATTTAATTGATGAGAAATTAATTAATAGAGATTAATTAATTAATTTATATTTGATATAAATTAATTAGAAGAAGAAAATAATTATTTTGGGTTAAGAACTCAAAATTAAGACACAGGGGCATTTTGGCCATTTCACAGTGTGACATGTGGCACCATGAGATGGTGACACATGGGATTACACATAAGCTTGCCAAATATTTTTTTTAATCATGTAAGATGATTAAAATCAAGATTAAATGTAAGTTTGACACTTGGCACAATGTGATTGGGTCACTTAAACCTAGAGCTAATCAAAAGGTGACATGCGGCTAGGGTTTAATGTGTTAACTTAGCTATTTAAGTGTGGTTATGAAAAGAAAAAATAACCAGCAGCCTCTCCTCTCATTTGTCACGCCACTTTGAGCCTCTCCAGCTATTTCTCTTCATCTCTCATCAATTCAAAGAGATTAGCCATCAATCTCTTGAATTAAGAACACTAGAAATTGTTTCTAGTGTCCTGTTTACATCTCTAATATCTTAAAAGGCAGAACTTGAATTTCTAATTAATAGAAAAAGGTTTAGAGGCTGTTTAAGGGCTGCCATAGGTGTTCTTGGTGTGGACAAGCTAGAGGGACAACATTTGGTGTCCTGAAGACGAATCTCAAAGGCGAACATTGCAGTGCATCAAGAGGTTAGTGTAATCGTTCTTGATTTAATCTAGGGTTCTAAAATTAATCTGATTAATTTTAAAATCTTAAATGGCAAATACAGATCCAAAAACATATTAAAAGAGTTTTAATATGTTGTTTATTATTGAAATCAAATAGATAAAAATAAATCTTGCATGGTGCATGTGACCCTAGGCGAAATTTTTTTGAATTCAATGGTATAATCTTGTGTTTTTCACGCTTCCGTTCCTTCAATTTTCCTAATGGCACACCTATAGTTGGTGTGACCAATCTTACCACAATAGTAACAATGTCCATTGAACCTTCTATATGTATAAGGGGGAGCAAATGGTCTCATATGATCAATCTTTTTATGTTCATTATGTGAATGTAAGCATGAGGCATGGTGAGTGTGATAATAGTTATGAGGCCTAGTAGCATGTCCCCTATAAAGTTTTAGCCTAGATGCAACTCTCCTATATGTATATGTTCTATTTACATTTTGTCTAGGAGCATGTTGATGAAATGAAGTCTTTCTAGTTTTATTATCATAAGATTTCTTTGGCTCTTGTCCTTTAGGATTAGACACCTTTGGACTAGGCACTTGGGGACTAGGCTCATTAGAACTAGATGCTTTAACAAAGATAGTCTTGGAAGGAGGTGCTTGGGCAAATTTACTATAGCCAAGTCCATACTTAATGCTAGGAGACCTTTGAGAGTCCAAAATTTCATCAAGTTTGTCCTTTCCTTTAGCAAATTTGGAAAGAGAAGTTTTTAGTTCAACAATTTCATTTTTCAACTTCTCATTTTCTAATGAAAGCTCATCTAAGGATTTTTTCACATTACTATCCAAAGGTCTATCAACTTTAGATAAGGTCTCATTCTCCTTCCTTAAACTAGCAAGCTCACTTTTCAAAAGTTTATTTCTCTTATGACTTAATTCTAGTTCATCATTCATAACTTTAAGAGCATTAACTAGTTCATCACAAGAAAATTCAACAACATCATCATTTAAAGTTACCTCATTGGAGCTTTCCTCCTGTAACACCCCCATTGGCATAGCTTGGTATATGTCATTTTTCCGGTGACCAGTGTTGGTCTGGACAAGTAAAAGAAGTAGAACCACGTCTAAGGCACCTAGATAAGCCTCGAACACAAATAATTAGTAATTACCAAATAGTTAAGTATAAAGAAAAAAAAAATAAAGTATAAAAAGTTAAATAAGCTGGGAGTCACAGCGATGGGTGATCTTCTTGAGAAAGACTGCGAGGTCAGTCTAAACTCAAATTTCAAACTATAAAATGTGACGCCGTGGTCCTTAGGACCATTGCAAACACAGTGGAAAAGAGAAAATCATGAATAAGAGTTGTTAAGCAGGTCAAATAATTAGGTCAGGGATCCGAAAGAAATATCAAATAACTTGCAAACCGGATTGAACCGGTGATGGGTGATTTGGTCTATTCACCCCTAGAGCTGACTCCTGACCTAACTGTCCAATAAAATCTGAGAAATGAAAATTTTGAAATATAGAATTAAATTAAAGAAGCGAGGAAAAAGAAAGGCAAAAGAAAAGAAAAGAAAAGAAAATAAAGAATAATGACATCATCATGGATGACATCATGTATGACTCAATAAATAATTATTAATTATTTACTTAATTTGACTAAGTCAATTTGGGATAAATACACATAAAAATAACAAATAAAGAATTTTATTTTTGGTTTTGTTCCTCATGGATGCCGCCACTCTCCTTCTCTCTAATTCTCTCACTATTCCACCATTTTTAATCCTTAAAAGCTTGATTTCTCCTCCCTTCCTCACCATAAAAACCCTAACTTCAAACATTAAAGTTTGATTTTAGTCCTTGGTGGAGTGATTAGCAACTAAAAAAAGAAGAAAAGAAGGAGATTTGGAGAATTAGAGAATCCATAAATCAAGGTATGTACAAATTGGTTTTAAATCTTTAAATACTACTTGAAATTAAGTTCAGATACATGGAAATTGTGAAGAAAATGAAAATAATATTGCATGCATGATGAGTAGAAAATTCGGTAGCCATAATGTTAGGAGAGGTTGAAGTGTTTTAGTTCAATCAATTATGTATATTGGCTCAATTAAGTTGGTGGAAGTAATTTGTAAGCTTTAATTTGAATGTGTTACACAAATTGTGAAATTAGGATTTATGGTACTTTGAAATTGTAAAAACAAATTAGAGAAAAAGTTGAGAATTGGTCAATTGATGTAAATGACCTTATTTGAGTTGAGAAATGGTCAATTGTGACCATTTGTGGTGTGTGTGAATTGTTAGAACCAAGTTTCAATTCAGATTGGTTAAGGTCAATATGCAAACAGCTTGACCTAGGTCCATTTCAGGGACCAAAACTGAAAACTTAGCAACCCAATTGGTGTGAGGCCAATTGGGAATGAAACTAGACACAAAATGGACCATTTTTTATTCAGGAATCATGCCCAAAAAATTACCATAACTTAGTGAACAATTAGGCTAAATCCAGATTAGGGCACACTGACCTGTACAAAAATGACCAAATGAACATAACTTGGCCTAGGAAGGTCCAAATGACCTGAATTTTATACCGATAGAAAGCTGTGACATAGCCCTACAACTTTCATGAAGAAAACAAACCCAAATTGTGATCATAACCCATTCAAAAACTCACCTGCAGTCAATGTACAAAAACTGCGATTATCCAGTAAATGCCCAGAATTCTGGGTAACACCAAATCTGGCCAGCCATGTTCAAATGGCCATAACTAGGGCTACAAAACTCCAAATGGAGTGATTCAAAAAGGGAAATAAAGTTAAGACAATAAGGAACAACTCCTATGAAGAAAACTTAGCCAAATTACCACAACAACTTGACCAATGGAACAGTGCAAAATAGGGCACCAAATCTGAAATTTTGAAAGTTTCACCTAAGATACTTAAAGTTTGAGAAAACAACCAAAACCAACAAATTAGGTAGCCAAAATGTGGTATGTGGGTGAAATTCAAATTCCCATACCTATTAAGCATAAGAAAGTCAACAAATTGGCTTGAATAGTATTATGAATAGTAACTCCAGAATGAAAATTTCTAAGAATGTTAGTTTAAGCATATTGTGGCTAAAATTAAGTATATATGAATTAATTATTGAATTTATTGTGAGATAAGATACTTAAACACTATAAATTGCATGTTTCAGCTGAAAAAACCTGGAAAAGGATAGGACAAACTGAGTCAAAGCCTAGAGGCAACTCACATCAGGTTTGTGCACAACAAACTTAAAATTCTTTGTTTCTACTTGACAATTCTTGGAATAAATGTTGTGAATAATTTTGATTGTTATGGATTTGAAAATCTTATTTGAAAAATAGTGTGTTGCCTACTTTGTAAGTGAAAAGTTTGGAATGAAATATGATTTGTGAATTGTATGAAATGTTTGAATAACTTGATTTAAATTGTTTTTTATTCACACTTGGCATGGCACTATCACTATGTTCCTCCTCCATTTATGGGGTGAGTTTGACTATATTCCTCCCTCTCTGGCTTGCCAGTATGAGGTGAGTTTGGATGAGTACTCATTAGCTAGCTAGCCACCTCCCTCGTTGATTTCGATTAGTGGGGTGAGTTTGCTTTGTCGTGGTGTACAACACGGCATGTTTGGAAATTTTGTGTCATGGCCTAAGTTGTGTTATTGATTGGCAACACTATGATTATTAAATTTTTTGATCAAATTTGTGTTATATTAAGCTTTGAAAATTGTGAAATATTTAAATTGTGATTTGTTATAAAGGTTATTTGAAAAATTATGAAATGTGATTGTGAAATATTGAACTGTGAATTAATGATAAATGTTTTATATTTTGCATTTTATATTTTATTGTGCACCACTGAGTATTTTTATACTTAGCGATAGCATTCTTTGCTGTCGCAGATAGAGACAAGAAAAAAATAGTACAGTGAGCTACTGATTATTGGGACTACACAGAGGCTTTTGTATGGGTATTTAGTTATACCCTTGTAGTTTATTTTGATATAAATAGTTTAGTGTCATATGTGTTAATGTAAAATTGAGCAGTTGTACATTAAAGTTGTAATAATATTGTTTTTAGGTTTTCTTTTATAAATTAAGATTTGTGTATGTAAATTTAATTTAATGCAATGTTTATGAGTTATCAAATTGTTTTGAAAAATTTTTAAGTTGTGAAATTTGAGTTGAAATTTGGTTGAATTGTATTGATTTGAGGATATATTAGCGGTTGGGGTTAAGAAATGAAATGAACTATTTGTAAGCAATTTTCACAGGTTTTGAAGAACTATTTTTCCCAAATATAGATGGCACTCTGTCGAAAATTTTTCAAAATTTATGTAAAATAAAAATGTACAAAAATTTTAACTAGTCTTTAAACTTTAAGTAAATGTTTTTAATACCTGCTGTAAAAGTTCACCTTTTTGAAAAAGTAAGAAAATTATTTTAAAATCCTTTGTAGTATATTTAATGGGTTACTGGCAGGCGAAGTATGGTAAATCATCAGATGTACTACGGGATCATGTTACATCTTACTGAGGGGTAGGGTGTGACATATTTAGTGGTATCAGAGCAATGGTTTTAAAATAAATTTTGAACTGTGAATTTGAAATATTTTATTGGTAAATACAACTGCTCAAATGTTTGATACATATGGCATATTTACATCATGAATATGCACTAACAGAGGTCAACCTCCATGTGTTTGTTATCAGAGAGTAGAAAATTTTTTAAAGCATAATGGAAGAGGGAGATCATTATGTAGAACAATCTGTCAAGGCTGAGGCCTAAGGAGAAGCCCTAGCACTCCAGAATGTGAGTGGGTCAACCACTCCAGCTCCTCCTCAAGCACCGTAGTTCCCTGCTCAGTTTGCATAACAGATGGCTACATTCTTTCAACAAATGGCGGGAAACTTGCCAACACAAGCTTAGACATAAGCCCCTACAACACAACCACAGCCCCCAGTAAGACAATATGTGAAGTTAATGAAATTTGGGGCTACAGAATTCAAAGGAATAGTGGATCCACTGGAAGCAGAACAGTGGTTAGAGAGGATGGAATGGGGTTTTAGAAAACTACAGTGTGCTGAAGAGTTGAAGTTTGAATATTCAGTATCACTTCTGCAAGGGGATGCATATGAGTGGTGGAAGACCATCCCCTACAGCCTGGTAGAGCCACCAGTCCTCACATGGGCAGACTTTTTAAGGGAATTTTGGTAAAAGTGGGTCCCCAACACCTATGTGGACATGAAACTGCAAGAGTTTTTAAGTCTGAAGTAAGGGGACTGAACTGTAACAGAGTATGAACGGGATTTTTCTCGACTAAGCCACTATGCCGGAAGCTTGGTCACCACCCCTAGAGATCGGTGCAAGAGGTTTGAGGCTGGGTTGAGGCCTAGCTTAAGAATGCAAGTGGTGGGGTTCCGATACAAGAATTTTTCTGAATTTATTTCACAAGCCCTGAAACGGGAAAGGATAGATCAAAAGGGGTAGTGAAAAAAAGTGCATAAGAGAAAGAGAAACAGAAAAAGCTACTGGTCAAACTATAGAAAGTAGTTCGAGGAAGAGAAAACATTTTGGAGGATCTAGCTCACGTGAATCAGGTAGAGGTAGATCTTCTGGACAAAAACCAACCCGATACGATCAGCAAACTCAACAGACACACAGAAATATGTTGTCGGATCGACTTTGTGAGACTTGTGGTAAACCACATAGTGGAGTATGTTATAGAGCTATAGGAGTATTGTAACACCCCTCACCTGTCGACAGTATAGCCGAGCAAGGCATGCTACACGACGTGCCGGAGCACCTAGTCTGTGATTATCTCATTTCCCGAACTCAATTTGATTTTAAGAAGTCTTTTATGTGATATTCATAACATACTGGTTCTATTTTCATACTTTAATAAAATCAGTGTTTCAAAAATGGTAATAAAAATTTGGCAAGGTGTCATCTGTATTTCGAACAAACTATCCTTCTAAACCTGTTAAAAATAGTTCAATATGATAATATTCTCAAAATCTCAACTATTTTATAGTTTCAAAATACAATCCATCATAATTTACATTCATCCAAACACTCTCCATAAGAGTTTAATATATACAAATTATTACAAACCTTAAAGTTTTAGAATATACAAAATTACATAACAAAATGTCAAAATACAACTGATAGTCATTACACAAGATCCTAAGTCCTACCATGTATGCAGTGAAGTGCAGATGACTCTGGACTCTTGTGCAGATCTGATGTCTCACTCAGTCATAGTCTGCTGGGCTCCACAGCTGTGTCTCCAATACCTACGAGTAGCAAAAGCAACGCGCTAAGCAATTCTGCTTAGTGGTGCCAAATATAAAGAAATATACACTAAAATTAAATAAATGAATTGTTTATGAATTAATGACATCGATATTCTTTGCAGTTGCTGTTTATATTTTTATTTGTTAATATTTCAATTTTTGCTAATTTTGGTGGTGCTGTATGTCAGTAAACTGGATTTAGCTATTTGAATTTAATAGTGCTTAAATTAACTGCCCGTGTAGCCTATATCTTGACGGTGGATAGCGGATATATCGCACCGGGTACCTAGTACCTCGGGCCATCACACCATCAGTCACAAAGTGTCTCCCAGTGTGCAAACAGTGTGGCTAAAAAGCCATATAATCAAGCCGGTGATAAGCCAAGTATAATAACACAATACGTATAGCCATAGGCTATTAAAGTCACAGTGTAGCATGATATGCCGTAAAAACACAGTATGGCGTAAAGCCATTTACAGAACAACTGTCAGAATCCTATTGGCATGCAAAATTATCCAAACTAGTCAACTAGGTAAACTAGGGCATATTACAAATTAATTTTTTCATTTTTCATTTTTTTTGAGTTTGCTAGTTATCATGTAATTCGCAAGTCAATGTAAATGTTGACCTTTTTAGGTAATATGGATAAGTTGATTCTAGCATCAACATGTCACGAATTGTAATTCAATATACTGCCAATATAATGCAATTTACCATTTTTACAAGTTGACATTCATTGCCAAATTACTTCAAGCATCATTGTATGTAAATGTCAAATTTTCAGTTTTAGTGTGCTAGATTAGTCTAGCTTAATGTCCTATTTCTCTTGGTTTTTAGCTTCTGATCAAAGAAGCAAAATTGTGGCTCCATGTCTTATTGAACTTTTGACACAAATTTCAGGTCATTCTAAATTGTATAGACCAAGATATGGTCAATTTACTAAAGTTGGACAGATTGCACCTTTTGTACAAAATTTGGTCAATTTTAGGTCACATTTAGTTCTGGCAGTTTTGGTATCCAAACGTGTGCAAGCAATTTGACTTGGTTCTGGCCATTTCTGGGCTTTGGTGTCTTATAAGAATTGTAGCTCTATGTCTAAGCTAACCATGGTAAAAATTTCAGGTCATTTGGACCTATTTTGAGTGAGTTATGGTCATCTTAGTGATTACTGTTCATATGGTCAAAAATCTGGGTTTGCAAGGTTGCAATTCCGGATTTGGTCATTTTAAGGTCAGTTTCTAGGTAGAATTTTGGCAACATTTCTACATGAAAGTTAGCCTATTTTGTGTCTAGTTTCACCTCCCATTGGCCTCATACCAATTGGGTTCACAATTTTGCACTTATAACCTCATTTAGGTACTGCCAACAACACTCAACCTGCACATGAAAATTACACTTCCAATTTGATAATCCTCCTCCTTCCTACACTTCAATATTCAATCAAGGCACTTCTATATATATTGAACACAATTCCAGCAAAGCATTTTGGGCAGAACACTCAAGTGCTCAATACACACAATACACCATTAAAGTTCAATATTTACTTCCACCGAAATTCAATATACCTCAATACCTATATTACACATACACTTCCATGGCAACTACACATGCTGCCCACAATTCAACACCATCATATTTCATCAATAAATTTCATAAACTCACATACAAATTCATGAGATTTAAGGCTGCCAAACATGGCAGTTTACTAAAGCATCAAAGTCCCATTTTTAAACCCTTAATTCAAGCACTAACATACACATACTTGGACATTAACTTATTACAACTTCCATTTGAGTTAATCAACCTTAATTCCCATCCAATAGAGGTAAGAAAAACTCAAACACATCAAGCTTCATGGCTGCCAAAAATGAATAAATTCATAACTCAATATTTTCTTCCATTCTTTTCACCAATTTACTCACCTCAACCTAAACAGAAAGTTTACTAAAGCAAGGGAGAGGATTTGGACACTTACCACTTTTGGAGCTTATTAAAAACTTGATACTTTCTCTCCTTTTTTCTGCCTATGTATTGCCCATGATGTGTAGACCAAGTTTAATGAAGAAACTTGCAAGAATTCATGGCTTGATCATGCACCAATGGAGCTTTGCATGGGCGGTAATGGTGGAAATGGGAGGATCCATTTCGGCAAGTGAGAGTGAGGTTGAAGATGAAGTTGTTAATGGGAAAGGAAATCTGTCCTTATGTAACACCCTCCCGGTAGCAACTCCGTACATTCTACTGTTCCGATGACCAGTGTCGGTCCGGACAGCTAGAATGTCCGGAAAAATATTTAAACTAAAGTAAGAAACCATAATTAACTCAAATATTAATAAGAAAAATTTAGTAAAAATTTTAGAAATAAAATACAACCAAGTTAAATGAGCTGGTGCCCTAGCGATGGGTAACCTAGTGAGAAGTTGCAGTTCTCGCAACTAGGAGCCCTAGACCCGGGGGAAAAATTATAAAATAATTATTGGGACTCCAGAGAAGGGTTATTGAGGTTCTTATGGCATTAGAATGCCAAGGAAATGCTTAAAAAAAATTTTCAATCGGTACAGACAATTTTGGCCCGTTAAGCCAAACGGAGGGCATTTTGGTCATTTCGTCTTCAGAGATGATTTTTGGCCGACTTGTCCAGTTAAGTAAATAATTATTATGACATAAAATGTGAATAAATATTACTAAAAATTGAATTGAAAATGAGTAGAAAAGAAAAGAAAAAAAATGAATTAAATGGGAATTTATGATATCACATGATGTCATTAGTGTGCCTTCACCCAATTACATGGTGACACATGGCATAAACTAACTTAAAAGAGGTCAAATGGGCTAGAAAATGAAGAAAATTAGACTTTTCTTTCTTTCTTCTTCCTCTTGCCGTGAACCATTCCACCATAAGCGCCATTAACAAACTTCTAAACCTCCATTTCCCTAGCTTTCTTCCACCAAAAGCCCTAGTTGTCTTCACAAAACAATTCACCCCACACCTTGAGGAAGCTTTGGGCAGCAAAATTTTGAAGAAAAATTAAAGTTTTGGTTGGCTTGGATTTGAGCTAAAAGAGGTTAGTGACCTAAACCTTGAAATTTACTTTAATTTCATGTTTAAGAACTATAAATATGTGTAAATGACAAAGAAATTTGATGAAACACCATTGGTATGTTAACCCTAAATTTTGGCAGCCATGGCTAGGGTAATATGGTGATGATTTTTGTGGAGTTAACATGCTAGTGTGGCTGCCTTTAATGTGTATCTTATAAGTGAATTGATAAATGCAATGATAATGCATGGTTTTGAAATGTTGAGTTAGGGTTTGGGTTGAAGAATGAGACTTTGATCTTGTGATGATGGGAGTAGGTTTTAATGGTCAATTAATGACCATTTGGTTTGGTTTGAATAAAAAATGAAGTGAATTGGGTTGTGGGATTTGAGGTTGGAGTGGCTGCCTTATGTGACCTGCAGGTTTGGATGTGAGTCCAGCTTGTTTGGACTACCATAACTTAAATTGTAGAGGTTCAAATGGTGTTTGGCCAATTGGGCATGAAACTAGACACAAAATGGCACAACTTTGGTGAAGAAACCATGCCCATAAAACCAAACCAAGTGGACCAAAAACATGCTCAAATCCGGGTGACCTGCAGGCTGTTTCTGCAGAATGACCAAATGAACAGTGATTGTTCATTTGGCCATAACTCAATGTAGAAAGGTCCAATTGACCTGAAATTTTACCAGCAATAAGCTGAAATATAGACCAACAACTTTCATGAAGAAACCTACCCCAAATTATGACCAGAACCTATCCAACAATTGAGTTGCAGTCACTATTTACTGCACTGTAGATATGGTCAGCCCTGAAAATTTTCAATCCGGACAGTTGTGGTTTTTGGACCACAACTTGAGCTACAAAGCTCAAAATGGAGTGATTCAAAAAAGGAAATTCAACGAGACAAAATAAGGAAAAAATTTTATGTTGATCATTTTTCCAAATTCCCACTGCAACAGTAACTAATGGAACAGTAAATCCAAAGCTTGAAAACTGAAAATTCTGTCCAATTCACATTAAGCTCAGAAATGGTATTGGCAACCAATACCAACAAGTTTAAAATGCAAAATGTGGTATGTTGATGATATTTAAACTAATTTACCTATTGCCAATGCAAAAGTCAACATTTTGGTTGACCAATGAAATGAATAGTAATCATAAAAATTCAATTTCAAAGAATTACATAAATAAAAAGTGTTAAATGCCCTAGTAGGCCTAATGTGATTGGTTTGGATAGGTTGGCATGCCAATAGGGTTACATTAGCGATCGCATATGGCTTCATGCCATTACGTATTTCATGGCTTCCCATGCCATTCTCGTGACATAATAGACTTTTGATATGATATTTATTTGTTATACTCGGGTTTAATCCCGATAATTATCACGACTTTTTAGTTACATTGTTACTGCCGGAGACACAATGTGACCGATGGTGTGATGGTCCGAGGTACTTAGTACCCGATGCGGTTACCCGTTTATCGATCCGATCCAACTAGTATAGGTTACTCAGGCAGTATTAATAAATCTTACCAAACTTCAATTGAATAATATTGCAATAAACATGTGAGACTTAGTTCACCCAAAAATGGAAAGATACATTCTGTACACATGTTTTTATTTTATTTTATTTTATTTCATTTTATATTGTCACCACTAAGCAGAATTGCTTAGCACATCGCTTTTGCCACGCGCAGGTACTGGAGACATAGCTGGGGAGTCCAGCAGGCCTCATACAGGGTGAGCCTTCATATCTGCACTCAGAGTTCAGAGTCACCTCACATTGTAGTGCATTTGGTAGGACATTAGGCCACTTTGATATTTTGATATTTTGATATTTTGTATTTTGTAACCTTCTGTAATGTATATTATAAATTCATGTAATCAAGCTTTTGATGTAAGTATCTATGAAATATGTTCAGTAATAAATTGAGCATTTTTCATTGAGTTGACTGTGTTTTGAATTGAATTGAATTTTGAGATACTGAAGTGAATTGAGAAATTGTTGAGTATATATTGGAGGTTGATTGACAATAATATGATGATATTATTGGGAGTGTTTTTAACAGGTTCAGAAGAACTATTTTTCCAATTTATAGCCGGCACTCTGCCGGATTTTCTATAAAATTTGCAGAAAAATTTAGTTTTATCAAAAATTATAAATAAATGAATTAAAAAGGATTAATTGAAATTGAAACATGAATTGGTGTTCCGACACACTGAGTGGCATAACTTGCTTGGCTACATTGTAGACGGGTAAGGGGTGTCACATTTAGTGGTATCAGAGCATCGGTTTAGGCGTTTCTGGGTGTAAATAGAGTACATACCATTGCGTTGCATTTGTAAGTGTTGAGGTGACACTGATGCAGATTTGTTTGTTTTCGTATTTTGAATACGTTATAGATCCTGCTTCTCAAAGAGCAGTTGATGAAGAGGTGGAGAGTCATGCTCCACCAAGGGCTGAGTCTGGGGGCTGGGGAGAACCCACTTCTCCAGCAGCTGAGGCACCTGCTCAACCTCAGTTTGCTCTATTCTAGCAAATGACCGGGTTCTACTAACAAATGATGGGGGCAATTCCACAACCACAACCACAACCACAACCTCCACCAGCACCACAGAAGTCCCATTTGGAGAAATTGCGAAAACATGGGGCTGTAGACTTCTTTGGGAAGAGGGAGGATGATCCCATGGCTACAGAAAATTTGTTGGACAGAACCATCAGTCTTGAAAGCAGCTAAACCGCACCCCCAAGCGAACTCGGTGGGTCTTGTGTCCCTACCGAGGATGATGCATATCGGTGGTGGGACACGATGCTTGATGAGGTGCAACTGAGCGGATCACACAGGAATTCTTCCTCACAAAGTTCAGGAAGAAATATATTAGTAAAGTGTATTTAGAAGAGCGAAGAAGGGAATTCATCAGTTTGAGACAGAGACAGTTGTCAGTGGCTGAGTATGAGCATGAGTTTATTAGACTGAGCCGGTATGGGAGGGAGATAGTCCCTACCGAGGCAGAGAGGTGCCGACAGTTTGAGGAAGGGCTCAATGACAACATCAAAGTCATGATCACAGCACTGGAGATTACGGATTTTGCTAAACTGGTAGATGCAGCATCAAAAGTGGAAAGGGTCAGAATCAATGAATAAAATAGAAGGGAAAGACAACAGAAGAGGGGTCCGGGTCAGTCCAGTGCATTTTCTGCTCCCAGTAATAAGAGTAAGGGTCCTCCTGCTCAGAGTTCAGGACCACCACAGGGTCAGGGTCAGTCTCAGGGGCCCAGACCGCAGTTCACACCTAGGAGAGGCCAACCCACACCATCAATGTGCAGCTCTCTAGGGACGGTGTTTAGGGGACCAGCCCCTGCATCTTCTGCCTGTCAGTACTGTCAGAAGTGGCATAAAGGGGAGTGTTGGCGAGTGACCGGTGCATGCTTACAGTGTGGATCGACAGAACACCATATCAAGAATTGTCCGAAAAGGACTACTATTGTTGCTCCAACACAAACTGACAGACCTACTCCTGCACCACAAAGAGGTAGGAAGCCTGGTAAACCTGAGGCAGCTGGTCCATCACTGAGGCCTACATCCAAGTCAACTGACAGGCCAGACACTAGAATACCAGCTAGGGCTTATGCCATCAGAGCTCAAGAGGAGCAAGATGCCCCGGATGTCATCAGGGGTACGTTTTCCCTCTACAACACTTCTGTACATGCATTGGTGGATCCAGGATCCACTCATTCCTACATTTGCATCAAACTAGCCATAGAGACCTGTAGAGGAGAGTGATCAAGACATTCTGGTCACAAATCCACTAGGCCACAGTGTGATAATGAATAAGGTGTATAAAGGTTGCCCGTTAAGGATTCAGGGGTATGAATTCTCGGCAGACCTAATTGAATTGCCCTTCCACGAGTTTGACGTGATTTTGGGAATGGACTGGTTGTCACATCATCAGGCAATAGTTGACTGTAAATTGAAGAGAATTTTTCTAAAAACTTCTGAGGGTAATGAGATCACTGTTGTGGGTGAAAGGATAGATTTCCTGTCCAATGTTATCTCAGCTATAGTTGCAAGAAGAATGATGAGAAAAGGCTGTGAAGCTTACCTAGCACACATGGTTGATACTAGGCGAGCTAAGCCAAACCTGAATGATATACCCACAGTAAGAGACTTCCCAGATGTATTTCCTGAAGAGTTGCCTGGTTTACCACCAGAAAGGGAAGTCGAGTTTGCTATTGAGGTAATCTAGATCTGACACCCATTTCCATTGCTCCTTATAGGATGGCACCCACTGAATTGAGGGAGTTGAAAACTCAGTTGCAAGAGTTGCTTGATAAGGGGTTCATACGCCCCAGTGTGTCACCATAGGGAGCTCCGGTGCTATTTGTGAAGAAAAAGGATGGAACTTTGAGATTGTGTATTGATTACCGGCAGTTGAATAAAGTAACTGTGAAGAATAAATATCCATTGCCCAGAATTGACGATCTGTTTGATCAGTTGAAGGGAGCCGGTCGGTGTATTTTCAAAAATTGACCTCAGATCAGGGTATCATCAGTTGAGGGTAAAGGATGCAGATGTGCCAAAAACTGCATTCAGAACCCGGTATGGGCACTATGAATTTCTAGTGATGCTGTTTGGGTTAACAAATGCACCAGTAGCATTTATGGACCTTATGAACCGTATCTTTCAACCATACTTAGATCGATTTGTAGTGGTATTTATTGATGATATTCTGGTGTATTCCAATACCAGGGAAGAACATGATGAACATTTGAGGATTGTTCTGCAAACCCTGCAAGAAAAGAAGCTGTATGCTAAGTTGTCCAAGTGTGACTTCTGGATGAGTGAAATCTCTTTCCTTGGACACATAGTATCAGCAGAGGGGATTAGAGTGGATCCCAAAAAGATAGAAGCAGTGATGGAATGGAAGCCTCCCAGAAATACAACTGAGGTCAGAAGTTTCTTGGGGCTAGCTGGATACTTCAGAAGATTTGTGAAGGGGTTTTCTCTTATAGCTGCTCCAATGACCAAGTTGTTACACAAGAATGTCAGATTTAACTGGAATGACAAATGTCAGGCTAGTTTTGAGAGATTAAAGGCTATGTTGACAGAGGCACGGTGTGCAGCCCGGTGTCGGGAAAGGACTTTGTGGTCTATAGTGATGCCTCACATAATGGGCTAGGATGTGTATTGATGCAAGAGGGGAAAGTGGTCGCCTATGCTTCCAGGCAATTAAGGCCACATGAACAGAACTACCCTACTCATGACCTGGAGTTAGCAGCGATTATCTTCTCACTGAAGATATGGAGGCATTATTTATATGGTGAAAAATGCTACATCTATACCGACCACAAGAGTATAAAATATTTGCCAACCCAGAAGGAGCTCAATCTTAGACAGAGGCGATGGATTGAGTTCCTAAAGGACTATGATTGTGTGATAGATTATCATCCTGGGAAGGCAAATGTAGTTGCTGATGCTTTAAGCAGAAATTCCATCACAGCTTTAAGATCACTCAATACCTGTCTGTCCTTAGCTCAAGATGGAGCTATTTTGGCTGAGTTGCAAGTGAGGCCAACCCTACTACAGCAAATACAAGATGGGCAGAAGGCAAATGAAAAACTAATGGCAATTATGGCTAAAATTCCTGAGGGGAAGGAAACTGAATATGAGGTGAAAACAGATGGGTGTCTATACTATAGAGGAAGAGTGTGTGTACTAGATGATCGGGAACTGAAGACTAGTATTCTGAAAGAAGCACACACGAGTGTTTATGCTATGCACCTGGGGAGCACAAAAATATATAATGATTTGAAGCCTCATTATTGGTGGCCTGGTATGAAGAGGGATATAGCTGACTATGTGACTAAATGCTTGACATGTCAGCAAGTTAAGGCAGAACATCAAGTTTCATCGGGTTTGTTACAGCCTATAAACATACCTGAATGGAAATGGGACCGGGTCACTATGGATTTTATTAGTGGTCTACCCCTCACCCAAAGGAAGTATGATGCAGTATGGGTGATAGTGGATAGATTGATAAAGTCAGCACATTTTTTGCCAGTTAGGACTGACTACTCACTGGAGAAGCTAGCAGAATTGTATATCAGTGAGATAGTTAGGCTGCATGGAATCCCACTTTCTATCATATCTGACCGAGACCCAAGGTTTACATCAAGATTCTGGAAGAAGTTGCATAAATCCTTGGGTACACAACTCCACTTCAGCACAGCTTTTCATCCTCAGACGGATGGGCAATCAGAAAGAGTAATCCAGGTAAACAACTGAAACCAATTGAACTAATGCAAATATTGAACTGAAATGATAATAATAACATGAAATATATGTCAGGTCCTTGAGGATATGCTGAGGAGTTGTGTCATTGAGTTTAAGGGAAGTTGGGATAGATACCTCCCACTGGCAGAATTCGCATACAACAATAGCTACCAGGCTAGCATTCAAATGGCTCCATATGAAGCACTGTATGGGAGGAAATGTAGAACCCCAGTGTGTTGGACTGAATTGGGCAAAGATAAGCTGGTAGAACCAGACCTGGTGAAACAGACTGAGGAAAAAGTGAAAATAATCAAAGCTAACTTGAAGATTGCCTCCGATAGACAGAAGTCTTATGCCGACCTGAAGAGAAAAGAGATATAGTATGCAGTTGGTGATAAAGTATTTCTCAAAGTCTCACCATGGAAGAAAAGGTAAGTTGAGCCCTAGGTTTATTGGCCCATATGAAGTCATTGAACGTGTGGGACCAGTAGCCTACAGGCTAGCTTTACCACCAGAGCTGGACAAGATCCACAATGTGTTCCACGTGTCCATGCTCAGAAGATACTGCTCAGACCCTTCACATGTCATCTCCATGGAAGAAATTGAAGTACAACCGGATTTGACATATGAAGAGGAACCTATACGGATCCTAGCTCGAGAAGTGAAGGAACTGAGAAATAAACAAATTTCACTAGTGAAAGTGCTTTGGAGGCACCACAACATTGAAGAGGCAACTTGGGAAAGTAAAGAGACGATGAGGCAACAGTTCCCTCAACTGTTTGCATCAGGTAAATTTCGAGGACGAAATTTAAATTAGAGGGGAAGAGTTGTAACACCCTCCCGGTAGCAACTCAGTACATTCTCTTTATTCGGTGACGGTGTTGGTCGGATAGCTAGAACGTCCGGAAAAATATTTAAACTAAAGTGAGGAACCATAATTAACTCAAATATTAATAAGAAAAATTTAGTAAAAATTTTAGAAATAAAATACAACTAAGTTAAATGAGCCGGTGCCCTAATGATGGGTAACCTAGTGAGAAGTTGCGGTTCTCGCAACTAGGAGCCCTAGACCCGGGGGAAAAATTATAAAATAATTATTGGGACTTCAGAGAAGGGTTATTGAGGTTCTTATGGCATTAGAATGCCAAGGAAATGCTTAGAAAAATTTTTCAATCGGTACAGACAATTATGGCCCGTTAAGCCAAACGGAGGGCATTTTGGTCATTTCGTCTTCAGAGATGATTTTTGGCCGACTTGTCCAGTTAAGTAAATAATTATTATGACATAAAATTTGAATAAATATTACTAAAAATTGAATTGAAAATGAGTAGAAAAGAAAAGAAAAAAAATGAATTAAATGGGAATTTATGACATCACATGATGTCATTAGTGTGCCTTCACCCAATTACATGGTGACACATGGCATAAACTAACTTAAAAGAGGTCAAATGGGCTGGAAAATGAAGAAAATCAGACTTTTCTTTCTTTCTTCTTCCTCTTGCCGTGAACCATTCCACCATAACCACCATTAACAAACTTCTAAACCTCCATTTCCCTAGCTTTCTTCCACCAAAAGCCCTAGTTGTCTTCACAAAAAAGTCACCCCACACCTTGAGGAAGCTTTGGGCAGCAAAATTTTGAAGAAAAATTAAAGTTTTGGTTGGCTTGGATTTGAGCTAAAAGAGGTTAGTGACCTAAACCTTGAAATTCACTTTAATTTCATGTTTAAGAACTATAAATATGTGTAAATGACAAAGAAATTTGATGAAACACCATTGGTATGTTAACCCTAAATTTTGGCAGCCATGGCTAGGGTAATATGGTGATGATTTTTGGGGAGTTAACATGCTAGTGTGGCTGCCTTTAATGTGTATCTTATAAGTGAATTGATAAATGCAATGATAATGCATGGTTTTGAAATGTTGAGTTAGTGTTTGGGTTGAAGAATGAGACTTTGATCTTGTGATGATGGGAGTAGGTTTTAATGGTCAATTAGTGACCATTTGGTTTGGTTTGAATAAAAAATGAAGTGAATTGGGTTGTGGGATTTGAGGTTGGAGTGGCTGCCTTATGTGACCTGCAGGTTAGGATGTGAGTCCAGCCTGTTTGGACTGCCATAACTTAAATTGTAGAGGTTCAATTGGTGTTTGGCTAATTGGACATGAAACTAGACACAAAATAGCACAACTTTGGTGAAGAAACCATGCCCATAAAACCAAACCAAGTGGACCAAAAACTTGCTCAAATCCGGGTGACCTGCAGGCTATTTCTGCAGAATGACTTCATTTGGCCATATGTCAATGTGGAAAGGTCCAATTGACCTGAAATTTTACCAGCAATAAGCTGAGATATAGACCAACAACTTTCATGAAGAAACCTACCCCAAATTATGACCAGAACATATCCAACAATTGAGTTGCGATCCACTGCTCATTGATCAGTAGATATGGTCAGCCCTGAAAATTTTCAATCCGGCCAGTTGTGGTTTTTGGACCATAACTTGAGCTACAAAACTCAAAATGGAGTGATTCAAAAAAGGAAATTCAACTAGACAAAATAAGGAAAAAATTTTAGTTGATCATTTTTCCAAATTCCCACTGCAACAGTAACTAATAGAACAGTAAAGCCAAAGCTTGAAAACTGAAAATTCTATCCAATTCACATTAAGCTTAGAGATGGTATTGGCAACCAATACCAATAAGTTTAAAATGCAAAATGTGGTATGTTGATGATATTTAAACTAATTTACCTATAGCCAATGCAAAAGTCAACATTTTGGTTGACCAATGAAATGAATAGTAATCATAAAAATTCAATTTCAAAGAATTACATAAATAAAAAGTGTTAAATGCCCTAGTAGGCCTAATGTGATTGGTTTGGATAGGTTGGCATGCCAATAGGGTTCTGTTAGCAGTACTGCATATGGCTTCATGCCATTCTGTATTTCATGGCTTCCCATGCCATTCTGTGATATAATAGCCTTTGGCTATGATATTGAGTTGTTATACTCGGGTTTAATCCTCGATAATTATCACAGCTTATTAGCTGTTCTGTTGCACACCGGGAGACACAATGTGACTGATGGTGTGATGGTCCGAGGTACTTAGTACCCAGTACCAGTTTACCCATTTATCCAGTCTAGTCAACTAGTATAGGTTACTTAGGCAGTATTAATAAATCTTACCAAACTTCAATTGAATAATATTGCAATAAACATTTAAGACTTAGTTCACCCAAAAATGTAAACATACATTCTGTACACATGTTTTTATTTTATTTTATTTTATTTTATTTTATTTTATATTGTCACCACTAAGCAGAATTGCTTAGCGCATTGCTTTTGCCACACACAGGTACTGGAGACATAGCTGGGGAGTCCAGCAGGCCTCATACAGGGTGAGCCTTCATATCTGCACTCAGAGTTCAGAGTCACCTCACATTGTAGTGCATTTGGTAGGACATTAGGCCACTTTGATATTTTGATATTTTGATATTTTGTATTTTGTAACCTTCTGTAATGTATATTATAAATTCATGTAATCAAGCTTTTGATGTAAGTATCTATGAAATATGTTCAGTAATAAATTGAGCATTTTTCATTGAGTTGACTGTGTTTTGAATTGAATTGAATTTTGAGATACTGAAGTGAATTGAGAAATTGTTAAGTATATATTGGAGGTTGATTGAGAATAATGTGATGATATTATTGGGAGTGTTTTTAACAGGTTCAGAAGAACTGTTTTTCCAATTTATAGCCGGCACTCTATCAGATTTTCTATAAAATTTGCGAAAAAATTTAGTTTTATCAAAAATTATAAATAAATGAATTAAAAAGGATTAATTGAAATTGAAACATGAATTGGTATTCCGACACACTGAGTGGCATAACTTGCTCGGCTACACTGTAGACGGGTAAGGGGTGTCACACCTTAAGTGGTTTATGTGGTCCCATTAATTGTCCTCTAAGTTCCACTCATTTTAGTTTGCTAATTTAGTAAGTAAACTTAGTAATATTTCAATTAATCCCCCCAAACTTCCTTTAATTACATGGTGTGTAAACTTTCTTATTTTCATGGTATTTCCAAAGTATAATATCATTTATTTTTAATGAACATTGAGGTCAAAAGGCAACTCTAGGTGTCAAATGACCAAAATGTCCTTCTTTGGGTTGTATTACCGATTTTTGTCTATTTCTCGATTTTTCGTTTTTCTTTGTACTAATTTATTAATTTTTTTTGACATTTTTAGTGTCAATTATATTTTAATAAACCTTTAATTATGTCTCAAAATTTAATTCCGAAGGTTCCCCACAGTCCTGGGGTCGGCAATTGCCTTCTCCGTAACTTCCCAGTGCGGTCACCCATCGCTACGGTGCCGGCTCGTTTAACTTAGTTTCATTTTCTATCTTTTATTTTTCTTTAATTTTTCTTGTATTTTCTTTTTATTTATTTCATCATTATATGTCTGTTCACTATCACCAAAGTGTAGTTCCAGACATCTTGACTTGCCCGGACTGACATTAGGTCACCAGAGCAATAGAACATAGAGAACACGTACAAGGAGGATGTTACAAGTATGTTTTAATTGTGGAGGAACTAGTCATTTTGTTAAGGATTGCGTAAGTCCACGCTTTTATGGATCATTTACCACGTCAGAAGGATCAGCCCAAGTTTCTACCCCAAAGAGTTCACTAGCAGTTGGTAGAGGCAGAGGCAGAGGTAGGGGTAGTACACCTGGAAGTCAGAGTACTGTGAATCAGCCAGGACAAGGTGATGCTCCAGCTAGAGTATACACTATGCGACAGAGGGACGAGGATGAGACTTTTGACATTGTTGCTGGTATTTTCTCAATTCTTAATTAAGATTTGTATATGTATAAAAATTAATTTTGATGTGTTAGTGATTAGTCTTTTAAGATAAGAATTACGATAATAAGCGTGATTGGAATTAATTTTGGAAAGATTCTAGTGAGAGACATCTCCTAGACTACAATAAATTATAAAGTTAATTAGTAAGCCTAATTAGGTAAGGCAAGAGGACTTAAAAGTAAGTTATAGTAATATAGCTACCTTAGATGCGGGTAAGGGTATTACTGCTGATAGATGTCAGTGGATACCATAATCAAAATAAGTTTAAGATATTAGTGGATTTGAAAGAAATAAGATATAGGGATGTTTAATCTATTGGGATGTATCATAGTAACTATGCAATATTCTTGATGTTTGTGCTGTAAGCTGCAGATTACAGTACTGACTTGGGATTTATTGTGTAGAGCTATGTATTACCCAATAGTACACAAGGATAATAATATTTGCAAACGGCATCTATTTTGGTATAGTTATGATAAGATAACGTTTTCTTATTGGAAAGGAGTTTGAAAATCCTAACCCAGGATTTTAAACTCTAAAGTTAGAATATCGAAAGGTTATAGTTCAATACAAAAAGAAGTAATGACCACACATCAGTGCAAAATAAGCTATAGAATATCGATAAATAAAAGAGTTGTGGAAGTAAAAATTAGAGTAGTTGGTGCAAATGTAATAAAGAAATGTTATGAATATTAGTTAAAATGTTGACTAGAATGATCAGAGGACCAAATCAAAGTAATATTGAAGTATAGCGGATTTATTAGGGATAATAAGAGGTGCTAAATAATGACTCGACAATCAAGTTAGGGAAGAAGATAAGATTGAGGAATAAAATAATTAAAGTTAAGTTGTGGAATGAAAAAAAAAAAAAAAGGAGATTACAAAGGAAAATAATTGCTAAAGTAACAGTAAGAAAAGATTATGATTATACAAACAAATTAAATGTTACATGAGATTGTTAGAAGTCTTACACAGACTCAAAGGAATGAAGATTATAAGATTATGTAAAAAGGAGAAAGACTAAGTTCTCATTATCTAGGATCACACGAGGTCCTAGAAAGAGTGGATCCACTAGCACACCGATTTGCTTACCTCTAAAATTGAAATGAATTTGAATCTAACTTATGATAGAAGCTCATAAGAAACTTGGCACAAGAGGTGAGCAATCGATGAGTAAATAATATTGGTTAAAGTGCTACGGACCATTATTCCGATTATGAAGCTACGTAGAAATGTGAGAAAAATATGAGAAAATAACACATATGACTAATTGAGAACAGATAGTGGGCAGAATTTTGAGGACGAAATTTCTTTTAAGGGGGGGAGAATTGTAATACCCCTATTGGCATAGCCTAGTATATGTTACTGTTCCGGTGACCAATGCTAGTCCGGACAAGTAAGAGAAGTAGAACTATGTCTAAGACACCTATATAAGCTTTGAACACAAATAATTAATAATTGCCAAATAGTTAAGTATAAAGAAGAAAAACAAAGTACAAAAAGTTAAATGAGTCGGGAATCACAAAGATGGGTGACCTTCTAAGGAATGACTGCGAGGTCAGTCTAAACTCAAATTTCAAACTGTTCTTAGGACCATTGCGAACACAGTGGAAAAGAGAAAATCATGAAAAAGAGTTGTTAAGCTAGTCAAATAATTAGGTCAGGGATCCAAAAGAAATATCAAATAACTTGCAAACCGGATTGAACCGGCGAGGGGCGATTTGGTCAATTCACCTCTAGAGCTGACTCCTGACCTAACTATCCAATAAAATCTGAGAAATGAAAATTTTGAAATATTACTTGAAATTAAGTTCAGATACATGGAAATTGTGAAGAAAATGAAAATAATCTTGCATGCATGATGAGTAGAAAATTTAGCAGCCGTGATGTTAGGAGAGGTTGAAGTATTTTAGTTCAATTAATTATGTATGTAGCCTCAATTAATTTGGTGAAAGTAATTTGTAAGCTTTAATTTGAATGTGTTACACAAATTGTGAAATTAGGTTAATGGTACTTAGAAATTGTAAAACAAAATTGGAGAAAAAGTTGAGAATTGGTCAATTGATGTAAATGACCTTATTTGAGTTGAGAAATGGTCAATTATGACCATTTGTGGTGTGTGTGGATTGTTAAAACCAAGTTTCAATTCAGATTGGTTAAGGTTAACATGCAGACAGCTTGATCTAGGTCCATTTCAGGGACTAAAACTAAAAATTTACCAACCCAATTGGTGTGAGGCCAATTGAGAATGAAACTAGACACAAAATGGACCATTTTTCATTTAGGAATCATGCCCAGAAAATGACCATAACTTAGTGAACAATTAGGCCAAATCCAGATTAGGCACACTGACCTGTACAAAAATGACCAAATGAATAGTAGTTATATAAATGACCATAACTTGGTCTAGGAAGGTCCAAATGACCCGAATTTTATACCGATAGAAAGCTGAGACATAGCTCTACAACTTTCATGAAGAAAACAAATCCAAATTGTGATCATAACCTGTTGAAAAACTCATCTGTATTTAATGTACAAAAACTACCATAATCCAGTAAATGCCCATAATTTTGGGTAACACTAAATCCGGCCATCCATGTTCAAATAGCCATAACTAGGGCTACAAAACTCCAAATGGAGTGATTCAAAAAGGGAAATAAAGTTAAGACAATAAGGAACAACTCCTACGAAGAAAACTTAGCCCAATTACCATAGCAACTTGACCAATGGAACAGTGCAAAACAAGGTACCAAATCTGAAATTTTAGAAGTTTCACCTTAGAAACTTAAAGTTTGAGAAAACAACCAAAATCAACAAATTAGGTAACCAAAATGTGGTATGTGGGTGAAATTAAAATTCTCATACCTATTAAGCATAAGTGTCATACCTTACCCCTCCGTAAGGCATAACATGATCCCGTAGTATACCTAATAAATTACTAAATTTCGTCTACTAATAACCCATTAAATATACTATAAGGGATTTTAAACATTTCCTTATTTCTTTTTATAGTGGTGAGCACTTTTGACAGGTGTTAAATTTTTTTTTTTTTTTTAAACTGAAGTGAAATCAAATAATAATATGAAGTATTAATAATTTTTATAAAAATTTCGACAGAGTGCTGTCTGTATTTTGAGCAAGACAATTCTCTAAAAACCTGTAAAAAGCACTTTCAATATATTTGTTCAATCCCAACTCCAATAATAGTTCAACACAAATAAACTTCTAAACATTTGTTAGACTCAATTCAACATTAATTTTCAGTATTTCCAAAGATAGACTACAAAATAATTGAGTAGTTCAAAAGCTGAGATAAGAAATAAATATATTACAACTTTAGTTTACAACTGCTCAAGACTAACTACAATATATACATACAGTACACATACATTATAACAAAAATTACAAAAAGGATGGTATACTCAATATACCCGGCAAAATCCTAAAAGTGTAGCACAAGCAGCCTACTCTGCTGCTCTGTCTGTCTGTCTACCTACGACAGCAATGAAAAAGCTATCGCTGAGTAAAATTTACTCAGTGGTGTACAATAACAATTTAAAATGCGGTATATAAAACTTTTATTGACAATTTACAACTCAAATAATTCACAATTTCATGTCACAATTTTCAAAGCTCATATAACACAAATTTGATCAAGCAATTTAATAACAAAGTGTTGCCAATCAATAACACAACTTAGGTCATGACACAACTTTTCTGAACATGCCATGTTGTACACCACGACAAGACATACTCACCTCACTAATCGAAATCAATGAGGGAGGTAGCTAGCTAGATAATGAGTACTCATCCATACTCATCTCAGACTGGCAAGTCAAAGAGGGAGGAATATAGTCATACTCACTGAAGGAACGGAAGCGTGAAAAACACAAGTTTATACCATTGAATTCAAAAATTTTCACCTAGGGTCACATGCATCATGCAAGATTTATTTTTATCTATTTGATTTCAATGATAAACAACATATTAAAACTCTTTTAATATGTTTTTGGATCTATATTTTCCATTTAAGATTTTAAAATTAATCAGATTAATTTTAGAACCCTAGATTAAATCAAGAACGATTACACTAACCTCTTGATGTAATCGCAAATGCGCCTTTGAGATTCGTCTTTAGGACACCAGATGTTGTCCCTCTAGCTTGTCCACACCAAGAACACCTATGGCAGCCCTTGAACAGCTTCTAAAGCTTTTTCTATTAATTAGAAATTCAAGTTCTGCCTTTTAAGAGATTAGAGATGTAAACAGGACACTAGAAACAATTTATAGCGTTCTTAATTCAAGAGATTGATGGCTAATCTCTTTGAATTGATGAGAGATGAAGAAAAATAGATGAAAACCCTCAAAGTGGCGTGACAAAGGAGTGTGGCTGCTGGTTGTGTTTTATTTTCTCATAACAACACTTAAATAGCTAGGTTAACACATTAAACCCTTGCCACATGTCACCCTTTGATTAGCTCTAGGTTTAAGTGACCCAATCACATTGTGCCAAGTGTCAAACCTATATTTAATCTTGATTTTAATCATCTTACATGATTAAAAAATATTTGGCAAGCTTATGTGTTATGCCATGTGTCACCATCTCATGGTGCCACGTGTCACACTGCAAAATGACCAAAATGCCCCTGTGTCTTAATTTTGAGTTCTTAACCCAAAATAATTATTTTCTTCTTCTAATTAATTTATATCAAATATAAATTAATTAATTAATCTCTATTAATTAATTTCTCATTAATTAAATTCATATTTAAACACTTTAAATATAAATTTAACTTATATTATACATCCAATAATCTAGATTTGGTTTCAAGTCATGCTAGGGACTTTGCAATCTAATTGCAAACCAAAACTATTTAATTAATCAATTAAACTCTTTAATTAATTAATTAAATCATATTTAATTAGGTGATAACTTGTGTTTGTGTGTGACTTACTAGGCTCATCACTAATTGGTAATGAGACATGATATCAACTCTTAATATCATCAGAACTCTTTCTTACCATAAATGATTTCTCTAAATCATTTTATGAACCTCATAGACCATGGTTAACACCAAGCATAGCATGCCATGGCCACCCAATTAGTAATAAGGTTTACCTTAAATGAACCTATAATCATATGTTACCATGCACTAGAATCTCTCTGTTACAAAATCCCAACTCAAGCTGGAGTCATGATTTATGTCAAACTCCATTTGCTATGAATATTATGTTCTCTTTTAATTCCAGTTCTTGATTAAAAAGATTTTCTCATCAGAAACTCTTTTCTGAATAAATCTATCTGCCCTGGCCAGGAACTTGGAACATCAAGAACAATTAAATGAACATAGGATTTTATCTCTATTTACTTAGAGGAACAGATTCCATCTTGATCAACACCTACCTCCATATATAACTAGTAGGAGCCAACAGATGCCCATATACCCATACACAGTACAAGTATGAAAGCAGTATCAAACTCAAACTACCTATATACAAGATAACTGTGCTATCTCAGGTCTAAAGATTATATGCACTCATATGATTTATGACAAAACATTGACAAGAGTAAACTCCATGTGCTTGTCATAAGTGTCACTGGTTCGGCCTACTTATCATATATAAGTGCCTATCATGTTTGTTATATGGCATGAGACTCACCATTCCATCTTATTTATATCTCATATAAATAACTTGGGAACAAACATGAATACAATCTTTCTGGATAAGTCATGTCCTTATTATGAAGTATCCTTGATTGTGAACCTATTTATGATACTTTGTGCTAGAAATATTATCACTCATATTCTTAACAACTTAAGAATAATATTTCTAACAAAATATCAATGGACCTTTTCTATTACACATAAATATATTATGTAAACGGAAAAGTAGTAATGCCTTTTATTAATAAAATATGTACAAGATACATACTAAATGATATGCTCTAGGGCATACTACTAACACTCACCCCATAAATGGAGGAGGAACATAGTAATATTGCCATGCCAAGTGTGAATCAAAACAATTCTAAATCACAATATTTAAATATTTCATACAAACCACAAATCACATTTTATCTCAAAATTTCCATTTGCAAAGAAGGCAACACAATAATTTCCAAATAAAATTGCCAAAGCCAAAATAATAAAAAATTATTCATAATTCATTTCTCCAAATAAATTTTCTAGTAAAAGCAGTGAATATAAAAAGTATTGTGCACAGACCTTATTTGAGTCGCCTCTAGGCCTTGACTCAATGTCCCTTATGCTTCTCAATATCCTTTTCAACTGAAACACACAATTTAAATTGTTTCAGTACTCATTTAAATTGTTTCTAATCATAAGGTTCCATAATTAAATTTTATTGATACTATTCTTTTCATTAGACAACCTATAATATTGACCTTCAATGCACACTAGGTGAATTAATTTTAATGTTACCAATATGTCATATTTTATAGTCCTCAAGTATTGGTATATGTTACCAATTTCATTTCCAAGTGTATTGCATTTTATTGCAATTTATCAGATTTTGGTATGCTATTTTGACCTAGCCGGATGACCTAGTTTCCTCGGTTTTCGGGTTCTGGTCCAAATTACAAACTTGTAGGTCTATGTCTTAGTGAACTTTTGCCAAAAATTTTAGGTCATTTGGAGTTTACTAGACTAGGTTATGGTCATTTTACCAATGCTGGACAGGTTGCACTAAAATGGCAAACTTAGGTCATTTTTATGTCATTTCCGATTCTGGCAGTTTTTATATCCGAACTTGTGCAACCATTTTGGCTTGCTTATGGTCATTTCTGGTTTTTAGTGTCTTCATAAGAGTTGTAGCTCTATGTCTAAGCTTTCCATGGTATAAATTTCAGATCATTTGGATCTGTTTTGAGTGAGTTATGGCCAAAATACTAACTGCTATTCAAATGGTCACTTTTCAAGTTTGCAAAGTCACCAATCCGGATTTGGTCAATTCTCATGTCACTTTTTGGATAGAATTTAGGTAGGTTTTCTTCATGAAAGTTGGCACATTTTGTGCCTAGTTTCACCTCCAATTGGCCTCATACCAATTAGAGTCACACACTTAGGGTTATAGGCTCATTTGCATATTGCCCTTTACATGTCTCTCAAACACCAAACCAATCACACATTCACCAAATATATCTTCACTTCCCAAACAATTCTGCACTTGCACCATACCATACCCATTCATTAGTTTATATTATAGTAACTTTGGGTAGAATACAATGACCTTACATACACCAAATACAACTCTTAATTTACAATATCCAATTCTAAATAATTTTTTCACATAATACTCCTAACCAATACATATAATTTCCACTACCAAATTACATATATTATTACTACTATTTCATATACATATGCTGCCACTTTTTGTACCATAATTCAACAACTTTTCATGGATTTAAAAACTACCAATCTTCACCATGAGGCTGCCCAAATAACACATATACATCAAGCTTCCATTTTAGCTTTTCAAACTTACAATTCAAACTTTATACATTATAAATCACTCATATACATATAAGTACTTAAATCAACACCTCAATTTACCATTTACATGTAAAAGCAAGATAAACATGTTGAACTTCCATGGCTGCCGAAATGGAACATCACCCTAACTCATCAAACCTCAACATTTCTTCTACAAATCAACTCACTACAACACCCACACAAGCTTTAACAAAGAAAGGATGAAGAAATGGTTACTTACCTCTTGTGGACTTCCTCAAATCTCCACTAAATCTCTTCTTTCTTGTTCCCTAAAGGCTGCCCAAGGTGTGTAAACCACTTTTAATGAAGACACTTATAGGAATCATGGCTTGAATCATGGTAGATGAGGACTTTGCAGGAAACGACCATGATAGAGTTTGAGAGAAACTATTTTCGGCTAAGAAGAAGAATAAGGAAGAAGAAGTGAAATGAAGTGGTTAATCCCTTGTCCTTATGTGCTTTTATATGTCCACTAAGGTCCACTAAGTATAGTTTAATAATTTAATAATTAAACTTAGTAATATTTCAATTAGTCCCCCAAAATTCCTTTAATTACATTATGTGTAAATTTTCTTATTTTCATGGCATTTTCAAAATTTGATATCACTTATTTTTAATGGAAATTTAGGTCAAAAGTCAACTCTAGGTGTCAAATGACCAAAATGCCCCTCTTCGGGTTATATTTCTGATTTTTCGGTAACACCAAATTTTATCGGTTTTTTGATTTTTCGTTTTTCTTTGTACTAATTCATTAATTTTTCATTGACATTTCTAATGTCAATTACACCTCTATAAGCCTTTAATTATGTCCTGAAAATTATTTTCGAGGGTTCCTCGCAGTCTTGGGGTCGACAATTGCCTTTGTCGTAACTTCTCGGTGCGGTCACCCATCGCTTCGGTATCGGTTCGTTTAACTTAGCTTCACTTTCTCTCTTTTATTTTTCTTTAATTTTTCTTGTATTTTTCGCCAATGTATTTCATTATTTCATGTCTCCTCACTAACATTTAATTATAATTCCAAGCATCCTAGCTATCCAGACAGACACTGGTCACCGGAACAGTAGAATGCACTACCGAATATAGGGGTGCTACAATTCTCCCCCTCTTAAAATAAATTTCGTCTCGAAATTTACCTAATTTTAGTCACTGAACAACTGTGGGTACTGCCTCCTCGTATCCTCCTCTCGTTCCTAAGTAACTTCCTGGCCTGAATAATGGTCCATAACACCTTAAGCAAATGTATACATTTATTTCTCAGTTGTTTCACCTCATGTACTAAGATCTTTATGAGTTTCCCCATCATACGTTGAATTTAAATTCATTTCGCCTTTATAGAGGTAAGTAATTTTGTGTGATAATGAATCCACTCTTTCTAGGACCTTGTGTGGTTCTATGGAGTGAGAACTTAGTTTTTCTCTTTTCTATACAATCATATAATATCTTTCCTTTAAGTTTGTGTAAGACTTTTAACAATCTAATACAACATTTAATTTGTTCGTATAACACTAATGTTCTCTTACTATCGTTCTATCTAATATTTCAATTTATGTTTCTTTATCGAATGACCATTGTGGTCATGTTAGAAATATTTATCTAATCATTGGTCCTCTAACCATTCTAGTCAACAATCTTACTCATATTCGTAACATTTCTTGTTTCATTTAAATCAACTATTCAAATTTTCACTTCCACAACTCGTTTATCTACCAATATTCTATAACTTACTTCCTTTTGTAATGAACTATAACATTTCGATATTCTAACTTTTGAGTTTCAAATCCCTAAGTAGGATTTCCAAACTCATTTCCAATAATAAAAATCTGTCCTGGCATAACTATACCAAAACAGATGTCGTTAGCAACTATTCTCATCTTGGTGTACTATCAAGTAGTACGTAGCTCTACACAATAATCTCAAGTCAGTACTGTAATCTGTAGCTTACAGTACAAACATTAAGAACATTGCATAGTTACTACGATACATTCCAATAGATCAAACTTTCCTATATTTTATCCTTCCCGAATTCACTAATATCCGAAACTTATTCTGATTACAATATCCATTGACAATTACTAACTGTAACATCTTTGCCCTCATCTAGAGCAATTCCATTACTGTAACTTACTTTTAGGTAACTGATAATTTTTTTTTTTTAAATTAATGTCAATCATACTTATTATCGTAGTTTTGATCCTAAAGGACTAGTCACTAACATATCAACAAAGAAAAATTTTTTATACGAGGGATAGCAGGAAGGTAAACAATGCTAGCTCTAATGTAAAAGTATGTAGACCCTAGGTCAAACAATACATATATATATATATATATATATATATATATATATATATATATATATATATATATATATGTATATTAGTTAAATATTAAAAAAGTACCACCAAAATGTCAGAAGTTTCAGCCTCTTCCCTCTGCCGTATAGTGTATATTCTAGTTGAAGCATCACCCGGTTCTGGCTGATTCACAGTGCTCTGACTTCCAGGTGTACAATAACTACCTCTACCTCTGCCTCTACTAACTGATGGTGAACTCTTTGGGGTAGAAACTTAGGCTGATCCCTCTAGTATAGTAAATGATCTAGAACAGCGTGGATTTATACAATCCTTAGCAAAATGACCAGTCTCTCCACAATTAAAACATGCTCCTATGGTCTATAACATACCCCACTATGTGGTTTACCACAAGTTTCACAAAGTCGATCCAACAACGCATTTCTAGGTTTCTGCTGAGTTTGCTGATCCGATCAGGGTGGTTTCTGTCTAGAAGATCTATCTCTACCTGATTCGCATGAGCTAGATCCTCCAAAGTGCTTTCTCTTTCCTGACCCACTATCAGAAACTTGATCAGTAGTCTTCCTAATTTTCTCTTTTTCTTCTGTACCCTTTTTAACTGTTTCTTCATTCTCAATTCTTTCTAATTCTAGGGCTTACGATATTAGCTCTGAGAAATTCTGGTGTCGGAACCCCACAACTTGCATTCTTAGACTAGGCCTTAACCCGGCCTCAAAACGTTTACATCTGTCTCTAGGAGTGGTAAGCAGGCTTCCTGCATAATGACTCAATCGAGAGAAGTTTCTCTCATATTCTATCACTGTTCTGTTCCCTTGCTTCAGGCTTAAGAGCTCCTGTAGCTTCTGGTCCACATAGGCATCTGGGATATATTTTTGTCTTAACTCTCTGAGAAAGTCATCCCATGTCAACACTGGGGGTTCCACCAAATTGTGGGGAATGGTTTTCCACCAGTCATATGCATCCCCCTATAGAAGTGAGACTGAGTATTCAAACTTCAGCTCATCGGTGTAGTACATCTTCCTAAAAACTCTTTCCATCCTCTCTAACCATTGTTCTGCCTCTAGCAGATCCACTGTCCCCTTGAACTCAGTAGCCTCATACTTAATTAGCTTGTCATACTGCCTAGCTGAAGGTTGTGGTTGTACTACTGGTATCTGCAGTGGGGCTTGAGTGGGCATGTTACCAGCCATCTGTTGGAACGTCGCACCCATCTGCTGAGCAAATTGAGCAGAGAACTACGGTATTGAGGGGGTTGGTGCAGCTGATCCACTCACATTTTGAAGGGCTGGGGCTTCCCCTTGCACCTCAGCCTCTACTAATTGATCGACTGAACAGTCCCCTTCTTCCATAGTCAATTAGAGGATATTATACCTCCTGAACAAATAACATAAGGAGATTTCCTCCCGTTAGTGCATATTTATAATGTAATGTACTGTATGTATCAAAACATGACATTGAGTAGTTGTACTATGAAGGAAAAATATTCAAATTACTGGTCAAAACATAATTTAAAAATTACTCTGATACCACTAAAACATGTCACACCTTACCCCTCCGTAAGGCATAACATGATCTCGTAGTATACCTAATGAATTACCAAACTTCGTCTACTGATAATCCATTAAATATACTACAAGGGATTTTAAACCTTTTCTTATTTCTTTTTACAGTGGTGAGCACTTTTGACAGGTGTTAATTTTTTTTTTTTAACTGAAGTGAAATCAAATAACAATATGAAGTATCATTAATTTCTCTAAAAATTTTAGCAGAGTACCGTCTATATTTTGAGCAAGACAGTTCTCTAAAAACCTATAAAAATCACTTCCAATATATTTGTTCAATCCCAACTCCAATAATAGTTCAGCACAAATAAATTTCTTAACATTTGTTAAACTCAATTCATTATCAATTTTCAGTATTTACAAAGATAGACTACAAAATGATTGAGTAGTTCAAAAGCTGAAATAAGAAATAAATATATTATAACTTTAGTTTACAACTGCTCAAGACCAAGTACAATACATACAAATTGTGTACATACATTACAACAAAAATTACAAAAAAAGATGGTATACTCAATATACCCGATAAAATCCCAAAAGTGTAGCACAAGCAGCCTACTCTGCTACTCTGTCTGTCTGTCTACTTGCGACAGCAATGAAAAAGCTATCGCTGAGTAAAATTTACTTAGTGGTGAAAAATAACAATTTAAAATGCAGTATATAAAACTTTTATTGACAATTTACAACTCAAATAATTCACAATTTCATGTCACAATTTTCAAAGCTCATATAACACAAATTTGATCAAACAATTTAATAACACGGTGTTACCAATCAATAACACAACTTAGGTCATGGCACAACTTTTCTGAACATGCCGTGTTGTACACCATGACAAGACATACTCACCCCACTAATCCAAATCAATGAGGGAGGTAGCTAGCTAGATAATGAGTACTCATTCAAACTCACCTCAGACTGGCAAGTCAAAGAGGGAGGAATATAGTCATACTCACCCCATAAATGGAGGAAGAACATAGTAATATTACCATGCCCAGTGTGAATAAAAACAATTCCAAATCATAATATTTAAATATTTCATACAAATCACAAATCACATTTTATCTCAAAATTTCCATTTGCAAAGAAGGCAACATAATAATTTCCAACTAAAATTTCCAAAGCCAAAATAATAAAAAATTATTCATAATTCATTTCCCCAAATAAATTTTCTAGTAAAAGCAGTGAATATAAAAAGTATTGTGTACAGACCTTATTTGAGTCGCCTCTAGGCCTTGACTCAATGTCCCTTATGCTTCTCAATATCATTTTCAACTGAAACACACAATTTAAAGTGTTTCAGTGCTCATTTAAATTGTTTCTAATCATAAGGTTCCATAATTAAATTTTATTGATACTATTCTTTTCATTAGGCAACCTATAATATTGACCTTCAATGCACACTAGGTGAATTAATTTTAATGTTACCAATATGTCAAATTTTATAGTCCTCAAGTATTGGTATATGTTACCAATTTCATTTCCAAGTGTATTGCATTTTATTGCAATTTATCAAATTTTGGTATGTTATTTTGACCTAGCCAGATGACCTAGTTCCCTCAGTTTTTGAGTTCTGATCCGAAGTATAAACTTGTAGGTCTATGTCTTAGTGAACTTTTGCCACAAATTTTAGGTCATTTGGATTTTACTAGACCAAGTTATGGTCATTTTACCAATGCTAGACAGGTTGCACTAAAATGGCAAACTTATGTCATTTTTAAGTCATTTCTGATTCTAGCAGTTTTTATACCCGAATTTGTGCAAGAATTTTGGCTTGCTTATGGTCATTTCTGGGGTTTGGTGTCTTCATAAGAGTTGTATCTCTATGTCTAAGCTTTCCATGGTATAAATTTCAGGTCATTTGGACCTATTTTGAGTGAGTTATGGCCAAAATACTTACTACTATTCAAATGGTCAATTTTCTAGTTTGCAAAGTCACTAATCCAGATTTGGTCAATTCTCATGTCACTTTTTGGACAGAATTTAGGTAGGCTTTCTTCAAGAAAGTTGGCATATTTTGTGCCTAGTTTCACCTCCAATTGGCCTCATACCAATTGGAGTCATGCACTTAGGGTAATAGGCTCATTTGCATACTGCCCTTTACCTGTCTCTCAAACACCAAACCAATCACACATTCACCAACTATATCTTCACTTTCCAAACAATTCTGCACTTGCACCATGCCATACCCATTCATTAGTTTACATTATAGTAACTTTGGGCAGAATACAATGGGCAGAATATAATGACCTTACATACACCAAATACAACTCCTAATTTACAATATCGAATTCTAAACAATTTTTTCACATAATACTCCTAACCAATACATATAATTTCCACTACCAAATTACATACATTATCACTACTATTTCATATACATATGCTGCCACTTTTTGTACCATAATTCAACAACTTTTCATGGATTTAAACACTACCAATCTTCACCATGAGGCTGCCCAAGTAACACATATACATCAAGCTTTCATTTTAGCTTTTCAAACTTACAATTCTAACTTTATACATTATAAATCACTCCTATACATATAAGCACTTAAATCAACACCTCAATTTACCATTTACATGTAAAAACAAGATAAACATGTTGAACTTCCATGGCTGCCGAAATGGAACATCACCCTAACTCATCAAACCTCAACATTTCTTCCACAAATCAACTCACTACAACACCCACACAAGCTTTAACAAAGAAAGGATAAAGAAATGGTTACTTACCTCTTGTGGACTTCCTCAAATCTCCACTAAATCTCTTCTTTCTTGTTCTCTAAAGGCTTCCCAAGGTGTGTAGACCACTTTTAATGAAGACACTTATAGGAATCATGGCTTGAATCATGGTAGATAAGGACTTTGCATGAAACAGCCATGGGAGAGTTTGAGAGAAACCATTTTCGGCCAAGAAGAAGAATAAGGAAGAAGAAGTGAAATGAAGTGGTTAATCCCTTGTCCTTATGTGCTTTTATATATCCACTAAGGTCCACTAAGTATAGTTTAATAATTTAATAATTAAACTTAGTAATATTTCAATTAATCCCCCAAAATTCCTTTAATTACATTATGTGTAAATTTTCTTATTTTCATGGCATTTTCAAAATTTAATATCACTTATTTTTAATGGACATTTAGGTCAAAAGTCAACTCTAGGTGTCAAATGACCAAAGTCAACTCGGGTTATATTTCTGATCTTTCGGTAACACCGAATTTTATCGGTTTCTTGATTTTTCGTTTTTCTTTGCACTAATTCATTAATTTTTCTTTGACATTTCTAATATCAATTACACCTCTATAGGCCTTTAATTATGTCCCGAAAAATTATTTCTGAAGGTTCCGCGCGGTCCTGGGGTCGGCAATTACCTTCGCCGTAACTTTCTAGTACGATCACCCATCGCTTCGGTATCGGCTCGTTTAACTTAGTTTCACTTTCTCTCTTTTATTTTTCTTTAATTTTTCTTGTATTTTTCTTTAGTGTATTTCATTATTTCATGTCTCCTCACTAGCATTTAAGTATAATACCAAGCATCCTAGCTATCCGGACAGACACTGGTCACCTAAACAGTAGAACGCACTACCAAATATAGGGGTGTTATAATAAGAAAGTCAACAAATTGACTTGAATAGTATCATGAATAGTAACTCCGAAATGAAAATTTCCAAGAATGTTAGTTTAAGCATATTGGGGCTAGAATTAAGTATATATGAATTAATTATTGGATTTATTGTGAGATAAGATACTGAAACACTATAAATTGCGTGTTTCAGCTAAAAAAGACCTAGAAAATGATAGGGCAAACTGAGTCATGGCCTAGAGGCGACTCACATCAGGTTTGTGCGTAACAAACTTAAAATTCATTGTTTCTACTTGACAATTCTTGAAATAAATGTTGTGAATAATTTTGATTGTTGTGGCTTTGAAAATCTTATTTGAAAAATAGTGTGTTGCCTACTTTGTAAATGAAAATTTTGGAATGAAATATGATTTGTGAATTGTATGAAATGTTTGAATAACTTGATTTAAATTATTTTTTATTCACACTTGGTATGGCAATATCACTATGTTCCTCCTCCATTTATGGGGTGAGTTTAACTATATTCCTCCCTCTCTGGCTTGTCAGTCTGAGATGAGTTTGGATGAGTACTCATTAGCTAGCTAGCCACCTTCCTCATTGATTTCGATTAGTGGGGTGAGTTTGCCTTGTCGTAGTGTACAACACGGCATGTTTTGAAATTTTGTGTCATGGCCTAAGTTGTGTTATTGATTGGCAACACTATGATTATTAAATTGTTTGATCAAATTTGTGTTATATTAAGCTTTGAAAATTGTGAAATATTTAAATTGTGATTTGTTATAAATGTGATTTGAAAAAATTGTGAAATGTGATTGTGAAATATTAAACTATGAATTAATGGCAAATGTTTTATATGTTGCATTTTATATTTTATTGTGCACCACTAAGTATTTTTATACTTAGCGATAGCTTTCTTTACTGTCGTAGATAGAGATAATTAAAAAATAGTAGAATGAGCTACTGATTGTTGGGACTACACGGAGGCTTTTGCACGGGTATTTAGTTATACCCTTGTAGTTTATTTTGATGTAAATAATTTAGTGTCATATGTGTTAATGTAAAATTGAGCAATTGTACATTAAAGTCGTAATAATATTATTTTTTATTTTTCTTTTGTAAATTAAGATTTGTGTATGTAAATTTAATTTAATGCAATGTTTATGAGTTATCGAATTGTTTTGAAAAATTTTTAAGTTGTAAAATTTGAGTTGAAATTTGGTTGAATTGTATTGATTTGAGGATATATTGGCGGTTGGGGTTAAGAAATGAAATGAATTATTTAGAAGTATTTTTCATAGGTTTTGAAGAACTGTTTTTCCCAAATATAGACGGCACTCTGTCGAAAATTTTCAAAAATTTACGTAAAATGAAAATGTACAAAAATTTTAACTAGTCTTTAAACTTTAAGTAAATGTTTTTAATACCTACTATAAAAGCTCACCATTTTCAAAAAGTAAGAAAATTGTTTTAAAATCCCTTGTAGTATATTTAATGGGTTACCGGTAGGCGAAGTACGATAAATTATTAGATGTACTACATGATCATGTTACATCTTACTGAGGGGTAGGGTGCGACACATCCATTGCCATAAAGCACATTTGGGCAACTTGATCACCAATCTCCTCATCTTCAGAGTCACTTGATTCATCCCATATTGCTTTATGTGCCTTCTTATTGAACTTCTTGAAAGGCTTCTTCAATTTGGGACAATCCATTCTAATGTGACCCGGTTTGTTGCATTCAAAGCATATGGAGGGATCCCTCTTGCTACTTTCTCCCTTGTCCTTTTTGAAGTTCCTCTTTGGGATGAACTTCTTGTTTTGGAAGGGCATCTTCCTTATTCTCCTTGTCATTAGAGCCAATTATTCCTCATCAAACTCATCATCTTCATCACTTGAGTTTTCGAAAGATACTTTGAAGGAAATGGTCTTTTTGGCTTTGTTAGGTTCCTCCACTTGCTCTCTTTTGAGGGTCATCTCATAATCAATTAGATTTCCTAAGAGCTCATCAAGTTATACCTTGCTCAAGTCCTTGGAATCCTTGAGTGAAGTTACTTTAGGTAGCCACTCCTTAGGAAGACTTCTTAAAATCTTCTTTACTGGCTCCTCATTTGTGAATATCTTCCTAAGAGATTTAATTCCTCCTAAATCTCTACAAATCTATCATACATTTCACTTATGGTTTCATCCGACTTCATCTTGAATAATTCATATTGGTAAATAAGGGAATCCATCTTATTCTACTTTACTTGACTAGTACCCTCATGAGTAACTACTAAAGCATCCCAAATTTCTTTTGCAGTAGACTTTATACACACTTAATTATATTCACTTCTACTTAATGCACAAAATAGAACATGAATAGCCTTATCATTTAAAGCTACTCTTCTTTTCTCTTACTCACTCCATTTACCCTTATGCTTAGCTACATGCGCACCATCAATAATTTTAGTTGGGGTGAATGGACCATTTTCTACAACATCCCACAAGTCAACCCCTTCTAATTTAAGGAAATAATACATCCTATTTTTCCAATACAAGAAGTCATTACCATCAAAGAAAGGAGGTCTTACCACCGATTGACCTTCTTGTGCATTGAGGGTTGCCATTGATCTTTACTCCAAGATGATTAAATCTTGTAGAATGGAGACTTGCTCTGATACCACTTGTTCTCCCTTGTAGCAACCCTAGAGAGGGGGGGGGGGGATGAATTGGGTTCTAATTGCAAAATTAAAGATTAAAAGAAACTTCAACACAAAGAAGAGAAGAGGAAGAATGATAATAAAAGAGATTTATAGAGGTTCGGCTATCCCAAGCCTACGTCCTCTCCTCAAGGCCCTCCTTGAGAGTTAACTGTACTAAAATTCTTCTTTGGGTGAAGAATAAACCCCTTACAATCACCACAAGAGCAAACCCTTGCTCTTTTAGAAATCCCTTTACACTCAAGAGCTATTTAAAGCTTTATCACACTCAAAATTACAATAAGTGTTCATAACAACTTTGAAGGATCTCTCAGAACAATGAATTTACAACTCAAATATCAAGTTCTCAACATTAACTATGGTAGCTCTAGTTCTAGAGAGATACAATGAAGTAAATTTTTAGAACCAAATAAATTTCCAAAAGATTGTTATTGTCTAAACTTGTTTCCAGTAAAAAATGGTGCCTATTTATAGTTTTTGCAAGAAAATAACCATTGGGGGTGCATTAAATGCAAAACTAGCTGTTCAACCACTTAAAGCTCTATTTGATCGAGTTGCAAAAACCTAGGTTCGGCTGCCAAAGTTATTTACTTCAGCTGCCGAAGGTTTAAGTGCTAAAAAATAGCATTTGAAAAGTCACTTTCGGCTGCCAAAGTTTCCACTTTCGGTTGTCGGATGCTCTCTAGATAAAATGACTTTTAATGCTCAAAAACCATGATTTAAAGAGTGAACTTTGGCTGTCGAACTTTCCACTTTCGGCTGCCGAATTGCTCTCTGGACAGAAAGTGTCAAAAGGGCACTTAGGCTTCGAAAATGCATAACTTTTTTACTAGAACTCAGATTTTCGATCCGTTTGAACCGTTGGAAAGCTAATTTGATAAAATTTTCAATGAAAACACTTCCCAAAACAAATTTTCATTTCTCAAATTTGAAATTTTCATTTTAGTCCCCCTTAGTCAAGAAAAAGTTATAAGTAAAGACACTGAGAAATTAAAAGTTTAAAAAACTCATAACTTTTTTATCCGAACTCAGATTTTTGATCCGTTTGAACCATTGGAAAGCTAATTCAACGTATTTTGCAACTAAAATACTTTTCAAAATTAATTTTGCATTTTTTAAAAATTTATTTAATTTTCCCTTGATAAAAAATTAGGTGAAAACTAAGTTGAACAAGATATTCTTAGTACCACCTAGACTTGAGCCAACATAATTAATAAAATGAGATTTACAAGATATAAAATAAATAAAAGTTACATTGTAGGTTCTCATAAATGTTTGCTTACTTATGTTGCTCTTCCTTAACTTTGATTTGAAGCAATTTGACAATTTTGAGTCTATGGCCTACAAACGCAACATAAACACTTCCAAAGTATATTAGTAGTACACTAATTATTTATTATCATCAAAACATGGGTTAAGACACCTAAGTCCAACACTCTCTCTATCCTCTCCAGCCAATACTTTGCGGCAGCTGGATCATCCTCCTTCTTACCCTTGAAGTCAACTGCCCTATATTTTCGCAGTCTCTCTAATGGGGACCTCTGTACAGGTTGCGGCTGTAGGGGTAGTGGTGGCTGTATAGGTGATGGTGGCTGTGGTCAAGGCTATAGAGGTGGAAGTGGCTATGGCTGAGGTATGGCTCCGGTGACTTGATGGAGCAATTGTGTTATCTATTCTAGGAAGGCCTGCTATGCTCTACCTGCAACATCCATAGATGACTCAGCTCTACTGCTTCACTCCCTACTAGGAGCAGGTGCAGGTGCGTGACTCTCTACCTCCTCGTCGATCGGTCCATCAGACCCATGTTCTAAAGGATCAGATGCCATCGATCCTATAAAATAGATAAAGAACATATCTGCATTAGTGTCACCTCGACTCTATTTAAAGGCCCATGTATGTTATGCAAACTATTTCTTTCTGTCAATCTAGGTCTTGGACCCCCTAAACCTTTGCTCTGATACCACTAAATGTGACGCCCCTTACCAGTCTACAGTGTAGCTAAGTAAAGCGTGCCACATTCGGTGTTGGAGCACCCTATCTTATCTTGTCTTGTCCATTGTAACTTTTATACTTCATAGAAAACATGTGGTAAAATATTTTTTTATTTTTTTATTTTTTTTATAACAAATTATTTCTGTGGATACCCGAGCAGAGCCTCCTCTGTTTTATTTGGAGCTGGCGGGTTCTAATGTTTACCTGTTAAAAACAATTTCATTTCTCATATTTCCATATGTCATATCATATCATTTCTGCTCATACAATTTCAAGAAAATATATTTTTCATTCATTCATTCATATGGCAGTTTATATACAAAAATTCACAACTTTATTTACAATCCAAAATATAATTACAATTTATTTATAATGTTCAAAATAAGTTACACTGTATCTACTTATGTACAATAAACAAAATGCAAAATCTAATAACATGAGCCCTACTAAAATAAATACTACTGAGGTGACTAGTAGACACTATCAAATCTGATCAAATCTCCATCAGGGCACTACTTCTGCGGCTGCTGCTGTGGCTGTACCTGGTCTCCAGTACCTACATGATGAAAAACCAACGTGCTAAGTGAATTACTTAGTGGTGCATAACTTTGGAGAAAAGTAATTAAATAAGAAAAATAATAATTCTAGGCAAATTTCATAAATTCTAAATCTTTACAGATTTATTTGACTTTGGGATCAAGTTATTTATCAGGATCTTATCTGTACATTTATTTCATTTTCAGTCTCTTTAAAATTATATCAGTAACCAAGTAACCTATAGTAGACTATAAAGGCTGGATACACGGGAGTATACTAGTTAGACAACCATATGTCTACCCTGTATACAACTGTCATGTCAAGCACAAGGCCAGCGGGTGGGCTTTCAAAGCCAGAAATGAAATTAGGCTCAATGACCAACGGGCAGGCATATAGCCTGTAGAACAATCATATCAAACATATTTTATCGATCAATGATTATTCATGTAGGTAATACTACTATCTATAGTCCCTAATTAGTATACCAATCGATCCAAACTATATACATAAGCCTAGGTTTACTTTGGGCAATTAAGCATTATTAATTACTTATTAGAAATTTCATGTCACTTTGTCATGGGAAAGTGGGTCCCACATACCTATTTCATGTAATTCAGTGTTTAGCAACATATTAGGGTTAAAACCCTACTATTAAATAGTTTGTCTTGTGAACCTTTCTTTAGGTTCAGTTTTAATATCTTAATTTTATCTATCAATTTGATCAATTTTTGGCCACTGTTTGGCCATACTTCATTTATGGAAGTTGTTCCTCTATGTCTTGTCTCTATTTTTCCTTTTTGAGTCATGTCATTTGGATTGCTAGAACTCAAGTTATGGTCAAATAACCATAACTGGTTCATTTCCTAATTCTGGATTCTTAACTAGGCAGATTTTAGAGTTACAATTTACCAATTTAATTGAACATGTTGCAGTCACTTTTAGGGTTAGTGTTCTTCATAGAGTTTGCTGTCTTATATCTTATGGTCACTCAGAATTTTGGATTGCAATTTTTTAAGTTTTGTAGAATTACTTATAGCCAAATCACTAGCCTGGAGTCAAGTACCCTATGCCAACAAGATTCCAGTTCAGGTCAGTAACTTTGACTCAACCTTTAGTGTTCATGCATTCATAATTTGAGGAAAGTTTCTAAAACAAGGTTAGAGCCTTGTTTCCTAGGTTTTCAGAACAATATGGCTCCCCCCAATTGAAGTTTCCTAGTGGGAGATATGACTAAAAGACTATTTTGGGGTCAAGTGGTCACTTAGGCAATCTTCAGAATTTGCATACTAACTTGATCTTGCCAATTGGCCTAATTCTCTAAGTTTTTGTGTTTTGGTCAAAATATCAATATTGTAGATTGATGTCTTGTGGAAATTTTGCCACTGATTCAATGCATTTTGGTTTTTGTAGACCAAGTTATGGCCTTTTTGCCAAAACTGGCCAGGTAAGCCTATGTCTAGCAATTTCTGGGCAATATGGTTCTGGACAGTTTTGTGACCTAATTTGGGCCAACAATTTGGTTTGGTTTAAGGCATTTCTGGGCTCTGTGGTTTCATTAAAGTTTGTACTCCTATATCTAAGCTTTCCAATGGTATAAAATTCAGGTCATTTGGACCTGTCTAGTGGGAGTTATGGCCAAATGAATGTGTACTGTTTATTTGATCATTTTTCTAGGTTTACTATATGGTCATCCGGATTGGGATAGAATTTAGGTCACTTTTTGGATGGAATTTGGGCATGGTATCTTCATAAAAAATGAAGCATTTTAGGTTTATTTTCATCTCCAATTGGCTTTATACCAATTGGAGCAACATAATTTCAGTTATGGCTCAAAACATTCATTGGATTTTCAAAGTCTTAACCTGTATGGAAAATATACACTTCCAAATTTCATTTCCTTCAACTCCTAAACTATAAATTGACATTCATGGCACTTCTAAAAATCATCAATTCATCTTAAAAAATCAAATTCCAGCAATATATCAAAGTCTCCAATAGTTAGGTCAAACCCTAACTCCAATTTGTCAATCACAACATACACATGCAATCACATTCTAAAACATACAACTTCATTTACTTATCCATCAACATAAAAAATCACCATTTACATGCATAAAAGCATCAATCTCCCATGTTTTCAAAGGCTGCTGAAATGAGGGTTCCAAAAAATTCTTATCTATTGCTTTCAATTTCATGTTATACTCACTCATTTCAATCTCAATTTAAGACTTAACTAGGGAAGGAAAAGAAAACTTGCACTAACCTTGAATGGCAGCTTCTCAACCTTGTAAAAACTTCAAGATTTCTTCTTTTCTTGGCTACCTATAAACTTCCCAAGGTGTGGTGACTAATTTTATTGAAGTGAACTTTGAGTTTTATGGTGAAAATGGGAGGGATTTGAAGCTTGGAAGAAAAAATCCATGGAGGAGAATGGGAGCATTAGTTTCGGCCATGGGAGAATGTTAAAGAAGAAGATGAAGTTAGTTGATGCATTTTTGTCACTTTATAGCTATTTATATTCCACTAAGTTTTGTTTATTAATGTAACACCCCTATATGCATAGTTCTGTGCAAATCATCCGGATAATTAAGAGGACTAGAATCATATTTAAGTCACTGAGAAAAGCCCTGCATGGAAATAAATAGTGAATACCAGATAGTTGAGTATAAATAAGAAAAACAAAGCATAAAAGTTTAAATGAGCAGGGTGTCATAATGATTGGTGACCTTACTGGGAAGTGACTACGAGGTCGGTTCTAACCCTAATTTTGAACGGGAAATTGTGACACCGCGGTCCTAAGGACTATGGCGAAGCTAGTGGAAAAGAAAAAATCACAAAAAAGAGTTGATAAGTAGGTCAAAAAATTAGGTCAGAGTTCTGAAAGAAACACTAGATTATGTGCAAACTGGATCAAACCGGCGAGGGGCAAATTGATCAATTCACCCTTAGAGGTGACTCACGACCTAACTGTCCAAAAAAATCAAAAAAATGAAAATTTTGGAATATACAATTAAATTAAAGAAGAATGGAAAAATAAAGGAAAAAGAAAAAAGAAAAGAAAAATGATTTATAACATCATCCAAATTACATCACTTATGACATCATAAATAAATTTTGATTAAACTAATTTTTTGACTAATTCAAAAAGGGAATTAAAGCTAAGACAGTAAGGAACAACTTTGATGAAGGAAAGTTAGCCAAATTCCCAGTGTAGACAGACCAATAGAATAGTACAAACAAGTAACCCAAAACTAAAATTTTGAGATTTAACCCTAATAGGCTTTAAATTGAATTTGGTAATTAATGCCAACAAAAATATGACTCAAAATGTGGTATGTGGGTATAATTAGAATTAGCATATCTAATTAGTTTGAAAAAGTCAATATTTTGACCAAATGGTCAAATGAATAGTAATCACAATTACACTAAATGCAAAGGACTGAATTTTATGGGGTAAATTAAGTGTATAAATTTAATTATTGAATTTATTAATTAGAAATAAATTGAATAGATATTGAAACACTCTAGTTATGTGTTTTAGTGGGAAAGGAGCCCTCCAAGGAAGGAGGAGGAATTGAACCAAGACAAGCCTAGATAAGAGGTTTGTGCACAACTAACTCTTTTTGTTATTTTTCACTTCCAAATTGATTTGAATAAGTTTATTGTATGATTTATGATTTTTGTTGTGTTGAGAATTTTAACTTGTTGAATGAAATTATATAAATTAAATATAAATTTTCTTATGAATTTAAGGATTTATTGCATGGTTTTGAGAATTGTAAATTTTAAGTTTGATGTGTTGCCAACCTTGAACATGAATTTATAATGATTAAATATGTTAATGGTTTGTAAACACTTTTGTAAATAGAAATTGTTTTGAATATGATTTGAAACCATAGTTGACATGACAATATATTTTGAATTCTCATTAGCTTGTCTAGTGAGATAAGTGAGATATCTCCTCCACTAGATGGGGGTGAGTTCCTTCCTCTCTGGCTTATCAGTTGGGGAAGAGTTTGGATGAGTACTTATATATACTAGCTAGTCTTTGTTTGTCCCTTTTAGCCTCGATTATTGGGAGAGTTTGAAATGCTGTGGTGTACAACACGGCATCTATTATGAAATTTTGTGTCATGGGTCCAACTCTGTGAATTGTTGACAACGTCCTTTAAATTATGCATAATTTGATAAATTATGATCGAAATAAATAATTTTTCAGTGATTCAAAAATATTGTATTGTTTCATGATTTAAAAGAAATATAGATAAATAGTTACTATTTGATCAAAATGTTATTCAAATGAATAATTTGTATGATTGAAAATATTGATTTTTAGATGTCATGAATTTTGAAGAATTTAGAAATTTTAAAATTTTATTTGTTATGAGTTGTCAAAGAATAACTTGTATTAAGTTTTAAATTATTAGTTTGTACACCATTGAGTTCACCACTCAGCGATAGCTTTGTATGCTATCGCAGGTGAAAGAAAATATAGAGCAGCGGAGTGAGATTACTTGAAGGCACAGTGAGATTATCTTCGGGTATATCATAGGTATACCCTTGTACATTAGATTTTGATGTAATTATGTGATTATATGTATGTAATTTCATTTGAGCAGTTGCATCAACTCTTTTGTAATATATTTTTGGAATGTAATCAAATACAAATTATTGTAATATTATCTTGAGATTTTATGTACTTATAAAGTTTTGTACTACTAAATTTGTAATACTCCCATGAATGTACATATTAATTTTGTTACCTTAATGAGATGTTTCAATGTTTGATTTAATTCAAACTGGGTATCGAGTTGCTTGTGTTGATTTGTGAAATGAAATTGAATAATGGAGCTATGATTGAGAAAATTTATATTGGAAGTGCTTTTCACAGGTTTTTTAAGAACTGTTTTCTCAAAATACAGATGGCATTCTGCTAAAATTTTTGTAGAAATTACGGAGATTTTAAATGTAACACCCTCACTATAGCAATTCCGTACATTCTACTATTCGGGTGACCGGTGTCGGTTCGGATAGCCAGAATGTCTAGAACTATATCTAGACTAGAGTGAGGAGTCATAAATAACTCAAATAATGGTAAGAAAAATCTAGGAAAAATTTTAGAAATAAATTATAATGAAGTTAAATGAGCCGGTGCCCTAGTGATGGGTAACTCAGTGGGAAGTTGTGGTCCTTGCAGCTAGGAGCCCTAAACCCGAGAGAAAATTTATGAAATAATTTTTGGGACTCCAGAGAAGAGTCATTGAGGTTTCAATGACATTAGAATGCTAAGAAAATGCTTAAAAAATTTTTTAGCTCAGTACAGATGATTTTGGCTCAATAAGCCAAACAGAGGGCATTTTGGTCATTTCATCTTTAAAAATGATTTTTGGCCAACTTGTCTAGTTAAATAAATAATTTATATGACATAAAATGTGAATAAATATTGCTAAAATTTGAATTGAAAATGGGTAGAAAATAAAAGAAAGGAAAATGAAGGAAAACATGAATTATGACATCATTATGATGTCATTAATAATGCCTACACCAATCATGTAACACCCTCACCCATCTACAGTGTAGCCGAGCAAGGCGTGTCACACTAAGTGCCAGAGCACCTGATCTTATCTGATTTCATTACAGTTCTTGATTTACTTGTTCAAAAACTTTATCTAAGGTTTAGGCTATTTTTACTGTTTATCAAAATCTGACTAATTTGAAAATTTCAAAAATTTTGACAATCTAGCAGAGTGCTGGCTGTAATTTGGACTAACAGTTCATCTGACCTGCCAAAAATAATTTCAATACATACTCAAATTCACAACTCGAATCAGTCTCAAAATTTCTCATACTCAATCTTAATCAGAATCATCATGATTAGATGCTTAACTCATATATCAGAATTCTTACATTTCATTATCTTACATAATTTGCTAACTAATTACATAAGTTTATCAAGTACAGGATATACAAATAATTTACAATATACTTAGAAAGAACAAAATACATAACATGTGAGCCCTATCTGCATGCATTGCTGAGGAGGTGACAACCTTGAACTCTTCTGACACTTCTGCAGATCTAGACTCCAAAATCTCAGTCGAAGTACCTGCGAGAGGAAAACAATTCCATCGCGCTAAGCATTTCTGCTTAGTGATGCAATAGTACAACAAGAAATAATATATACAAATAAAGAAATAAATAAATCATAATTCGGATGCTCAGGAATCAATTTAATTTAGTATGGTATTTCTAGTATCAACTATCTTATATACTTGTTTGTTCCTCTTTGGAAGTGCTTAGTTTATAACCTTTCAGTAAATATACTCAGTATACAAATTATTCTAACTATATTGTATTTTAAGTCTCTATGATTCTGCAAATAGTATTTTTGTTATGTTTCTATTGCTAATCTCTTTTACTCATTTCATTCAATACTTAATTTAATTGTACTAAAATTTCATTATACTTAACTGCCTGAATTGAATAATGTTTTAATTGACTACCCGTGTAGCCTATACACTGACCAGACTGGATAAATGGATATACTAGCTCTGGGTACCTAGTACCTCGCGCCGTCATACCATCGATCACAAAGTATCTCCCGGTGTGCAAACAGTGGGGCTAAAAAGCTATATAAACAATCAGGCAATAAGCCGAGTATCATAACATAATCCGTATAGCCATAGGCTATAAAAATCATAGTGTGGCATAATGAGCCATAAAACACAATATGGCGTAAAGCCATTTACAGAACAGCTGTCAGAACCCTATTGGCATGCCAACCTATCCACACTAGTCAACTAGGCAATACTAGGGCATTTACAAACTTAAATATTTAATTCTTTGTTTTTAGGGTTTATAGGTCATTATGCCTTTCACTAGTCAATAAAATTATTGACCTTTTTATGCATCATGGATAGGTTGATTCTAGTATCAATATGTCACAATTATTCAGTAGATCATCAAACAGATCACATTTCCTATCAATTGTTATGAAGTACCATTGTGCTCAAAGCATTTTTCTTATCTCTGATAATAAGGACTAATGTCCCATTCATACATTCATGTGATTTATTAAGTCATTATGTTTCTTATTCACATTATTAGTCAAACATAAACGTTGACTTTTCCACACTGAACAGATATGTTGGTTTTAGTTGCACTAGGATTCCTCATTTTGAGTTTATACTCATTGGCATTGATTTCCAAACTTAATTCAAGGCTAATTATATGTGATTCCAAATTTTCAGATTTCATGGCCAATGGTTACTGTTCCATTGGGTCAAGCTATAGGGTGAAATTAGTAAAATTCTCTTGATCAAATTGTTTTTTATTATGTCTTCTTTAATTCTCCTTTTGAGTTACTCCGTTTTGAGTTGTATAACTCGAGTCATGGTCAATTAACCATAACTAGGTCAAATCTGAATTTTGGTTTCCTTAGTAGTCATTTTGATTCTGGACTTTGCTAATTTATTTGGATTGCTTATAATGACATTTAGGCCTAGTGTGCTTCATAGAATTTGTTGCCCTATGTCTTATAGTCATTTAGAAATTTTACTTGTAATTTGTCAAGTCTTATAGAATTATTTATAGTCAAATTCTTAACTTGGACTCAAAGGTCCTATATTGGCATGGTCCTCAATTAGGTCAATGGCTTTGACCTTAAATTCTGGCCTTATACATTTATAATTTGAGGAAGTTGCCTAAAACAAAGTTTTAGGTCTCTTTCTTAGCTTTCCGTATTGGTATGGCTCATTACATTTGGAGACTTCTTGTGGGAGAGATATGCTATTTGAATTTTCTGGACTTAATAGTCAATTGTACCAATTCTAGATTTAGTGTGTCAACTTAATTAACTTAATTGGCCTAGTTTGCTTGATTTCTGGGTTCTAGTCAAAATTTCAATATTGTAGGTTTATGTCTTATTGAACTTTTGGCACTGATTTTAGGTCATTATGAGTTGTATAGGCCAAGATATGGTCGATTTACTAAAGCTGGACAGATTGCATTTTCAATGCAACTTTAGGTCATTTTTAGGTCAAGTTCAATTCTGGCAAATTTGGTACCCCAACTTGGGTAATCAATTTTAATTGGTTCTAGTCATTTCTGGGCTTTGGTGTCTTCATAAGAGTTATAGCTCTATGTCTAATCTTTTCATTGATATAAATTTCAGGTCATTTGGACTTGTTTTGAATGAATTATGGTTAAATGAGTGACTACTATTCAAATGGTAAAATTCTGGGTTGCAATGGTTCTGGACAGTTTTGTTACCTCAACTTGTGTAAGCAATTTGACTTAGTAAATGAAATTTCTGGGTTATGTGATCTTCACCAAAGTTATAGCTCTATGTCTAAGCTTTCCAACGATATAAATTTTAGGTCATTTGGAGTTGTGTATACCAAGTTATGGTCATTTTACTATGGCAGGTCAAGTTACACTTATATTGCACAATTAGGTCATTTTTAAGTCAAAGTTAATTCGGCTAGTTTTTGTAACCCAACTTGGGCAATCAATTTGACTTACTTAATAGCATTTTTGGGCTTGGTGGTCTCTACCAAAGTTGTAGCCCTATGTCTAAGCTTTCCAATGATATAAATTTCAGGTCATTTGGACATGTTTTGAGTGAGTTATGGCCAAAATACTGGCTACTGTTCATATGGTCAAAAATTCTGGGTTTCAAGTTACCAATCTAGATTAGGTCACTAAATTGGTCATTTTCTAGACAGAATTTTGGCAAGCTTTCTACATGAAAGTTGTACCCTATTGAGTCTAGTTTTACCTCCAATTGGCCTCATACCAATTGGGATCACACAAATTAGATTATAAGCTCATTTGTATACTATCCTTAGACACTTCATCAAATACACAACCATTACACATCCTACTTGCTTCACCTTAATTTTCCTTATCAAATTTCTGGATTTGTAATGCAGAAACATCATTTATCACATCTCATCATGGTCATTTTGAAGAGTTTATACAATTTCTCAATACACTAATTAGAACCTTAATTACATCAACACAATATACACAAAATACCTAACAATTACACAAAGTTTCCAAAGAATAATTTATATACACTTCCATTAATCCCTTAGTACCAGAATTCATCAAGTAATTTCATGAAATCCAAAACTTTTCTTGGTTCATCAAGGCTGCCAAAAGTTCACTAAGTACTCAAAATTTTACCACTTCCTCCAATTCCCTAATTCAATACCCAAACACATCAAAAACATGAAATTTACTCACTAATACATCAATTTACTTCATTTAACCTTAATTCCCATCAAATTCACATAAAAATAAATCAAACACCTTACACTTCCATGGCTACTAAAAATTATACACATCAATAACTCTTCAAAACCTTCAAATTTCTTCACTATTCAACTCATCTCCACCTTAATACAAACTTTAATGAAGTGAGGTAAGGAAAACTAGCATTAACCTTTTGTGGAGCTTGATTAAACTTCATCAAATGCTTCCCTTTTTGCTCCCTATGTGTTGCCCATGATGTATAGAACAACTTTAGTGAAGAAACTTAGAGGAAAAAATGGCTTGATCATGGGTTGATGAAGCTTGCTTCATGGACGTCCATGGAGGAACCTTGAGAACTTCAAATCGGCCATGGGAGATGAAGGTTGAAGAAATAAAATAGTTAGTGGAGAGTGCAATCCATTAAGTCCCTTTTATACTCCACTAATCTTCCACTAAGTTAATTTTAATTATTATTATAATCTAAGTTTCTCTATTTGCAAGTTAATGCCCCATTTCTCTTTTAATTGCACTCCATTTTAAATTTCATTTTTCATGATTCAAAATTTAATAATACATATTTTTAATGAACATTTAGGTCAAAAGTCAACTCTAGGTGTTAATTGACCAAAATGCCTCTCTTTGGGTTGTATTTCGAATTTTTCGGTAACACTGATTTAATCCTTGACCCACCGATTTCTTAAATTTTTATTTTCGTTTATACTGACTTACTAAATTTTCTTTGACATTTTCCACGTCAATTATACCTCAATAGACATTTAATTATGTCCCAAAAATATTTTCCTGCGGTCCAGGGGTAGTCAACGGTCCCCGCCGTAACTTCCCAGTGTGGTCACCCATCGCTACGGGTTTGGCTCGTTTAACTTAGTAACATTTTATCTCTTTTATTTTTCCTTAATTTTTCTCATCATATATTTCATTATTTTATCCTTTCTCACTGTCAATTAAGTGTAGTTTTAGACATTCCGACTTTTTGAGGCAGACATTAGCCATCGGAACGGTGGAACATACGGACTACGTAAAGTGAGGATGTTACAAATCACCTTTCAACAAGCACTCTTAAACCAAATTGAAAGAGATAAAAATGAGGAAAAATGAAAAGAAAATTCTGTCATCTTCTAGCTCCATTCCAGCAGGCTCCCTTTTCCCTCTCTACCTCCATTAAATTTCTTCCATTTTCTCTCTTCCAAACCTTGAATCTCCACCACTAAACCCTAAGTTCCTTCATTAAACCTTGTCAATTCCTCTTGGGTAAGTGTTTGGCTGCCAAGAATTGAAGAGAAAGTGAAGATAAAGCTTGGAAAAATTCTGCACCCAAGAGGTTAGTGTCATTTTTCTTATGAATCTTTGAGTTTACCTTGTGTAGGTTAGGAATTGAGCTTGAATTTGGATTGAATGAAACAAATTTTATATGTTTGAACTCCTTCAAATTTTGACAGCCTTAAGATACCATAGTGTTTCATGATTCAAGTGAATTATAATTGTGTATAGATGCCATTGAACGTGGAATTGATGATTAGAACACTTGATTGTATGTTGTTTGAGCAAATTGGAATTGTGGAGTTAGGGTTTCGGGAAAACCTAGAGTTTTGCTTATGTGTTGGTGAATGGAAGTTTTAATAGTCAATTAGCGATCATTTAGCTGTGTATGATGAGGAATTGAAGTGAATTGTAGCTTTGGATTTAAGGTTAGATGTGCTGCCTTGGGTGACCTGCAGGGCTGGATTTGAGTCCAGCAAGTTTGGGCAGCTATAACATAAGTTGTGTAGGTTCAATTGGTGCAAGGCCAATTAGCCATGAAATTAGACACATAATGTCACAACTTTGATGGAGGAACCCTGTCTAGAAAATAAACTTAGAATGCCCTAAAAATTTACCAAATCTGGGTAACACATATTCTGCTTGGGCAAAATGACTAAATGAACAATGTTCATTCATTTGGTCATATCTCAGTGTAGAAATGTCCAATTGACCTGAAATTTATATCAATGAAAAGCTTAGACAATTTACAACAACTTTCATGTAGAACACAAACTCTAATTCTGGACTTAACCAAAGGAAATTGTTAGCCAAATTTGAACTACCAAATCTGACAGAATGGGATTCTGCCCAGAAATTCTGGCAGATACCAATCCTGCTAGCCTTATTCAAATTGGCATATCTTGAGCTAGAAAACTCCAAATGGAGTGATTCAAAAAGTAAATTAAATAAGACACATAAAGGAACAATTTCATGAAGAGAATTTTGTCAAATTCCTACTATACAAATGACCAATAGAATAGTAAACTTAGTGCTTGAAATCTGAAAATTTTAAAATAACCAACACTAAGCTTTATAATGGTATTGTTAACTAATGCCAACAATTTTAAAATGCAAAATATAGTATGTTGGTGATATTAGAACCAATATACTTATTATCTATAAAAAAAGTCAACATTTTAGTTGACTAATGGAATAAATAGTAACAATTAAAATTCAATTTCAAAAAAATTGCATAATTAAAAGTGTTAAATGCCCTAGTAGGCCTAATGTGATTAGTTTGAATAGGTTGACATGCCAATAGAGTTCTAATAGCAGTACTACGTATGGCTTCATACCATTCTGTGATATAATAGCCTATGGCTATACTGATTATGATGTTATACTTGGCTTTATGCCTTATTTCTTTTATGGCTTATTAGTCATTCTGTCTACACACCGGGAGACACATTGTGACCGATGGTGTGACGGCCCGAGGTACCTAGTACCCAGTGCTAGTTTACCCGTTTATCAAGTCCGGTTAATTTGTATAGGTTACTTGGGCATGGAAAAGTATTAATGTAATTGAATTGATTATTAAAGGAAGTAAGGGAATTAAATATCGAGATAAAGAACAACAATGATTTCGTCCGGCTAGGTCAAACTAGTATCCCGGAATCCAGCAAATCGCAAGAAAATGCAGTATACACGGAAATGAATTTGGTAACATGTACCAACCCTAAAAGACTATCGAATGTGACATATTAATGACATTAAAACCTAAATTACCTAGAATGTACCAAGGGTCGACATAGTAGGTTGACTAAGCGAATAAATGAATTCAGTGAATTAATTATCAAACATTATCGTTAGAGACAGTTTAAATGAGTACTGAAACACTTCAAATTGTGTTTCTCAGTTAGCAAAGACTCAGGGAGGGGAAGGAAACACTGAGTCAGAGCCAAGAGACAGTTATCAGAGGTTTGTGCGCAATAGTTATTTCTTTTGAATTTTTCAATTGAAATAAATTATGATTATTTGTATGTTATTGTTTTAAATTGTGTTTGTGTACAATAGTTATTTCTTTTGAATTTTTCAATTGAAATAAATTATGATTATTTGTATGTTATTGTTTTAAATTGTGTTTGTGCACAATAGTTATTTCTTTTGAAATTTTCAATTGAAATAAATTCTGATTATTTGTATGTCATTGTTTTAAATTATGTTTATGCAGAATAAGTATTTCCTTTGAATTTTTCAATTGAAATAAATTACGATAATTTATATGTTATTGTTTTAAATTGTGTTTGTGCATAATAAGTATTTCTTTTGAATTTTTCAATTGAAATAAATTACGATTATTTATATGTTATTGTTTTAAATTGTGTTTGTGCATAATAAGTATTTCTTTGGAATTTTTCAATTCAAATAAATTACGATTATTTATATGTTATTGTTTTAAATTGTGTTTGTGCATAATAAGTATTTCTTTTGAATTTTTCAATTGAAATAAATTACGATTATTTATATGTTATTGTTTTAAATTGTGTTTGTGCATAATAAGTATTTCTTTTGAATTTTTCAATTGAAATAAATTACGATTATTTATATGTTATTGTTTTAAATTGTGTTTGTGCATAATAAGTATTTCTTTTGAATTTTTCAATTGGAATAAATTATGATTATTTGTATTGTTTTAAATTGTGTTTGTGCACAATAGTTATTTCTTTTGAAATTTTCAATTGAAGTAAATTATAATTATTTGTATGTTATTGTTTTAAGCTGTGTCCGTGCACAATACTTTTATATTCTCTGCTTTTACTAGCAAATTTATTTGGAGAAATGAATTATGAATAATTTTTTATTGCTTTGGTTTTGGGAATATTATTTGGAAATTATTGTGTTGCCAACTTTACAAAGGGAAATTTTGAGATAAAATGTGATTTATGGTTTGTATGAAATATTGTGATTTGAAATTGTTTTGATTCACACTTGGCATGACACTGTTAATATATTCCTCCCTCTTTGACTTATCACCGCAGGTGAGTGTGATTATATTCCTCCCTCTTTGACTTCCCAGTCTGAGGTGAGTGTGGATGAGTACTCATTATTCAGCTAGCTTCCTCCCTCATTGATTTCGATTATTGGGGTGAGTGTGCCTTGTCGTGGTGTACAACACGGCATGTGTGAAAAATTGTGCCATGGCCTAAATTGTGTTATCAATTGGCAATACTGTATTTTTCAGTTATTTGATCAAATTGTGTTATTGATTGGCAAAATTGTATTATTCAGTTATTTGATCAAATTGTGTTATTGATTGGCAAAATTGTGTTACTCAGTTATTTGATCAAATTTGTGTTAGATGAATTTTGTAAATTGTGAATCATTTGATTTGTGAACTGCCAATAAAAGCTTTATATATCGCATTTCAAATTGTTATAATGCACCACTGAGTAAATTTTACTCAGTGATAGCTTTTCATTGCTGTCGCAGGTAGACAGACTGACAGGGCAGCAGACTAGACTGCTAGTACTACATTGAGAGATCATCGGGTATATTGAGTATACCACATTTTGCATTTTGTACTGTAATGTATGTTCACTGTATGTATATATTGTTCTTGGTTTTGAGCAGTTGTAAAATAAAATTGTACATTAAAGTTGTAAAATAAATTATGAGTTATTTTGACTTGTAAAAATTGTATTATATTTCTTGTATCTCAGTCTTTGAAAAATTACTATGGATTTGAGTTGAGAAATATGTTGTGTTGAGAAACATGTTGGAGTTGAGATTTGGAAATATATATTGAAGTGCTTTTTACTGAGTTTTTCAAGAACTGCTTTATCCAAAATATAGATGGCACTCTGAAAATTTTTACGTAAATTTCAAATAATTCAAATGTGTTAGTTCTATCACTTGATTCAAAAAGGCTTTTAACACTGTAAATAGTGCTCACCATCAGAAAAAGTAAGAAAAGTTTTTAAAATCCCTTGTAGTGTATTTAATGGGTTATCAGTAGACGGAGTTGGTAATTCATTAGGTATACTACGGGATCATGTTATGCCTTACAGAGGGGTAGGGTGTGACTTGTTTTAGTGGTATCAGAGCAAAGTTTTTAAATTCTATTTTCACATGTTACTTGAATATTCTTTCTTCATAGTACAACTGCTCAATATCATTGTCTGATACATACAGTACATTACATTATAAATATGCACTAACGGGAGGAAATCTCCTCGTGTTATTTTTTTAGGAGGTCTAAGATCCTCGCATTGACTATGGAAGAGGGTGATTGTTCAGTCGATCAATCTATAGAGGCTGAGGTGCAAGGGGATGCCCCAGCCCTACATAATGTTAGTGGTTCAAAGACACCTCGCAGCATCGCAGTTCCTCGCTCGTTCACTCACAGATGGTCGTGCAATGTTCCAACAAATGGTCGGTAATGTGCCTACTCAAGCCCCAATACAGACACGATGGTACAACCACGTCTTACGCTAGACAATATGACAAATTGATGAAATATGGGGCTATAGAGTTCAAGGGACGATAGATCCTCTAGAGGCGAGCAGATGGTTAGAAAGGATGGATAGGGTATTCAAGAAACTACACCGCATTGCAGGAGCTTAGATTTGAATACTCGGTATCTTTGCTCTGAGGATGCTTATGTGGTGGAAAACCATTCCCACAGTTTGGTAGAACTGCAGTGCTAACTGGAGTGACTTTCTCGAGAATTCAGACAAAAATATGTCCCTGATGCTTATGTAGATCAGAAACTGCAAGAGTTCCTAAGTCTGAAACAGGGGAGTAGATCGGTGGCTGAATATGAAAGGGAATTTTTTTGCCTGAGCCATTATGCAGTGAGTCTACTTTCTACCAGTAGGGAAAGATGTAAGAGGTTTGAAACCGGCTTGAAGCCTAGTATCAGATTACAAGTGGTCGGATTCAAACATAACAACTTCTCTGAACTTATTTCTCAAGCACTAGAATTAGAAAGAATTGAATCTTAAGCAAAAACTGAGAACAAGAAATCAGAGAAGACAGAAAAAGAGGGAAAGTCAGTAGAACAGAGTTCTAGTGGTCTTACTGGAAAGAGGAAAAACTTTGGGGGATACAACAGAGATAGTAAGAAGTCCAGTAGAGATAGATCTTCTGGACAGAAACCACCTCGATCTGATCAGCAAACTCAACAGAAACCCAGGAATGTGCTGTCAGATCGACTTAGTGAAACTTGTGGTAAACCACATAGTGGGGTATGTTATAGAGCCGTAGGAGCATGTTTTAACTGTGGAGAGACTGGCCATTTTGCTAGGGATTGTGTAAATCCAGGTCGTTCTGGATCATTTACTACACCAAAGGGATCAACCCAAGTTTCTACCCCAAAGAGTTCACCATCAGTTAGTAGAGGCAAAGGTAGAGGTAGGGGTAGTACACCTAGAAGTCAGAGTACTGTGAATCAGCCAAAACAGGGTGATGCTCCAGCTGGAGTATACGCTATACGGCAGAGAGAAGAGACTTAGACTTTTGATATTATTGCTGGTACTTTCTCAAATAGTAACTAAGATATATATATATATATATATATATATATATATATATATATATATATATATATATATTGTTTGACCTGGAGTTTGCATACTTTTATGTTAGTGTTAGAACTATATATTCTATTGTTATTCCTTTACAGGGGAATAAATTTTGATGCATTAGTGATTAGTCCTTTAAGATAAGGATTGTGATAATAAGTGAAATTAGTTTTGAAAGAGTTTATTGGCGAAAAGTATTTTCTAACACACCATAAATTATAAAGCTAATTGGCGAGCCTACTTAATGTAAGGCAAGAAGACGTAAAAGTAAGATGCAGTAATGGAATTGCTCTAGATGAGGGCAAGGATGTCACTGTTAGTAATTGTTAATGGATATTGTAATCATAATAAGTTCGGGATATTAGTGAATTCAAAAAGGATAAAAGATAGGAAAATTTGATCTATTGGGATGTATCGTAGTAACTGTGCAATGTTCTTGATGTTTATACTGTAAGCTGCAGATTACAGTGCTGACTTGAGATTATTGTGTAGAGCTACGTACTACCCGATAGTACACCTAGATAAGAATAGTTGCCAACGGCATCTGTTTTGGTATAGTTATGCCATGACAGAATTTAATTGTTAGAAATAAGTTTGAAAATCCTACTTAGGGATCTAAAACTCAAAGGTTAGAATATCGAAAGGTTATAGTTCAGTACAAAAGGAAGTAAGCTATAGAATATTAACAGATAAACAGAGTTATGAAAGTAAAAAATTCGAACAAATGGTTCAAATATAACATAGAAATTTTACGAATGTGAGGAAGACTATGGACTAGAATGGTCAGAGGACCAATGACTAGATAAATGATTCTAACATGACCTCAAGGGTCATTCAAGAAGGAACATGAATCGAAATATTAGACAGGACAATAGTAAGAGAAGATTGGTGTTATACAAACAAATTAAATGTTGTATTAGTTTGTTAAAAGTCTTATACAAATTTGAGAGAAAGAATATTATATGATCATATAGAAAGGAGAAAATAAACGTATGACTATTGTAAGATGGCTATTGGGAAAAATTTCGTAGACGAAATTTATTTTAAGGGGGGGGGGGGAGAATTGTAACACCCCTATGTTCGGTAGTGCGTACTACTGTTCCGGTGACCAGTGTTGTCCGGACAGCTAGAATGCCTAGAACTACACTTCGATATGAGTGAGGAGACATTAAATAATGAAATACAAGAAAAGAAAATAGAAGAAAAATAAAGGAAAAATAATAGTAAAGAAATGCAACTAAGTTAAGCGAGCCGAGAACCCTAGCGATGGGTGACCGCATCGGGAAGTCACGGGCGTGGACCGTTGACTAGCCCTGGACCGCGGGGAACCCTGAAAAATATTTTTAGGACTTAAATAGACCCCTATTTAAGTATAAATATCATTAGAAATATTAAATAAAAATTAAATAATTAGTACAAAGAAAAGTGAGAAATCGAAAAACAGACAAAATCCGGTGTTACCGAAAAATCGGGAATGCAACCCGAACAGGGGCATTGTGGTCATTTGACACCCCAAGTTGTCTTTTGACCTAAATGTCCATTAAAAATAAATAATATTACACTTGGAAAATGTCATGAAAAATTAAATTGGTGGTACCTAATGTAAATAGCAAAAATGGGAGTTAAATGTGAAAATATGAAACCTTAGAATAAACAATGATTTAATTCTTACATAGTGGTCCACTAACTCATTTAAGTGGACCACTAAAGCTTCATTTGGGCAGAATATACATCTTCATTTTCAACCTTAGAACCAGCAGAAAATTTGCTCCCTAAAAACTCCATTGACGCATGGTTAAAGCTCCATGCATATGAGATTCAAGCTTCTTTCCTTCTACCTTCCTTCATCAAAGCTAGTCTACACCACTTGGGCAGTAGATTGGCAGCAAGAAGACCAAGTTTTGGTGAAGATTTAAAAAGTCTCATCCATAGGTAAGTTTGAGTTTTTGATTGTTGCTTTGTTAAAGTTTGTAAGGGTGTTATAGGTATTTGAATTATGAAGAAAATTTTGAGGTTTGATGTTGAATGGGGATGTGCACTTTTGGCAGCTATGGAAACACCTTGAAGGCAATTTAATTGTGCTTGTAAATGGTGAATTAAATGATTGATTAAATGTATATTGTGTAGGAAATTGTTTGGGTGATGTATACTTAGTGTATGTAAATGTAAAATGAGATTTAAAGCTTGAAAAGTAATGGAATGTAAGTGTACCATTGTGGCAGTTTGCTAACTCTTGAAGAATGCTGGAATTCATGCTTGGTTTATGGAATAATGATATTAAAATGTGTTGGTTGTTATGGCAGTTTGAGTGTGTATATGGTGGTGTGAAGTGGGACATGTAAATGAGTGTAAATTGGTGATTGAATTGTTGTAAAATAGGTTTGAAAAATTCTGCACTTGTTGGTGCACATTGAATGCAATTGTAAGCTGCCAAAATGACCTATAATGTGTTATGAATTATGTTTAGGTCATGATACAACCAGAATTGGCTTGAAGGTTGAGTTTGGTAAGTGTTAAAAGTGATGTTTGATATGTATGCAAGAATTGTAATAAGGCAATTTTAGTTTTAGGCCTATAACTTTAAGTGTGTGGCTCCAATTGGTATGAGACCAATTGGAGGTGAAACTAGGCACAAAATGTGCCAACTTTCATGAAGAAAGGTTGCCAAAATTCTGCTTGCAAAGTAGCTTGAAAAATGACCAAATCCGGATTAAGTGCAATAAGGCCTGAAAACTGACCATTTGGGCAGCAGTTAATGTTTAGGCCATAACTCACTCAAAACAGGTCCAATTGACCTGAAATTTTAACCATGAATAGTTAAGACACATATCTACAAGTCTTATGAAGACACCAAAGCCTAGAAATGACCATAAGCAAGTCAAACAGATTGCACAAGTTCGGGTCCAAAAACTGGCCGAACCAAAGTTGACCAAAATTGACCTAAAATGACCAAATTTGATGCCATTTGACCAGCAATAGTAAAATGACCATAACTTGGTCTACATAACTCAGAATGACCTGAAATTTTGCCCCGCGTGCAATAAGACATAGATCTACAAGTTTTTAGTTTTGACCGAAACTTGAAAACCGAGGGAACTAGGTCGTCCGGCTAGGTCAAACTAGTATCCCGGAATCCAGCAAATCGCAAGAAAATGCAGTATACACGGAAAAGAATTTGGTAACATGTACCAACCCTAAAAGACTATCGAATGTAAAATATTAATGACATTAAAACCTAAATTACCTAGAATGTACCAAGGGTCGACATAGTAGGTTGACTAAGCGAATAAATGAATTCAGTGAATTAATTATCAAGCATTATCGTTAGAGACAGTTTAAATGAGTACTGAAATACTTCAAATTGTGTTTCTCAGTTAGCAAAGACTCAGGGAGGGGAAGGAAACACTGAGTCAGAGCCAAGAGACAGTTATCAGAGGTTTGTGCACAATAGTTATTTCTTTTGATTTTTTCAACTGAAATAAATTATGATTATTTGTATGTTATTATTTTAAATTGTGTTTGTGTACAATAGTTATTTCTTTTAAATTTTTCAATTGAAATAAATTATGATTATTTGTATGTTATTGTTTTAAATTGTGTTTGTGCACAATAGTTATTTCTTTTGAAATTTTCAATTGAAATAAATTATGATTATTTGTATGTCATTGTTTTAAATTATGTTTGTGCATAATAAGTATTTCTTTTGAATTTTTCAATTGAAATAAATTACGATTATTTATATGTTATTGTTTTAAATTGTGTTTGTGCATAATAAGTATTTCTTTTGAATTTTTCAATTGAAATAAATTACGATTATTTATATGTTATTGTTTTAAATTGTGTTTGTGCACAATAGTTATTTCTTTTGAAATTTTCAATTGAAGTAAATTATAATTATTTGTATGTTATTGTTTTAAGCTGTGTCCGTGCACAATACTTTTATATTCACTGCTTTTACTAGCAAATTTATTTGGAGAAATGAATTATGAATAATTTTTTATTTCTTTGATTTTGGGAATATTATTTGGAAATTATTGTGTTGCCAACTTTACAAATGGAAATTTTGAGATAAAATGTGATTTATGGTTTGTATGAAATATTGTGATTTGAAATTGTTTTGATTCACACTTAGCATGACACTGTTAATATATTCCTCCCTCTTTGACTTATCAGTCTGGGGTGAGTGTGATTATATTCCTCCCTCTTTGACTTCCCAGTCTGAGGTGAGTGTGGATGAGTACTCATTATTCAGCTAGCTTCCTCCCTCATTGATTTCGATTATTGGGGTGAGTGTGTCTTTTCGTGGTGTACAACACGGCATGTGTGGAAAAATTGTGTCATGGCCTAAATTGTGTTATCAATTGGCAATACTGTATTTTTCAGTTATTTGATCAAATTGTGTTATTGATTGGCAAAATTGTATTATTCAGTTATTTGATCAAATTGTGTTATTGATTGGCAAAATTATGTTACTCAGTTATTTGATCAAATTTGTGTTAGATGAATTTTGTAAATTGTGAATCATTTGATTTATGAACTGCCAATAAAAGATTTATATATCGCATTTCAAATTGTTATAATGCACCACTGAGTAAATTTTACTCAGCGATAGCTTTTCATTGCTGTCGCAGGTAGACAGACTGACAGGGCAGCAGACTAGGCTGCTAGTACTACATTGAGAGATCATCGGGTATATTGAGTATACCACATTTTGCATTTTGTACTGTAATGTATGTTTACTGTATGTATATATTGTTCTTGGTTTTGAGCAGTTGTAAAATAAAATTGTACATTAAAGTTGTAAAATAAATTATGAGTTATTTTGACTTGTAAAAATTATATTATATTTCTTGTATCTCGGTCTTTGAAAAATTACTATGGATTTGAGTTGAGAAATATGTTGTGTTGAGAAACATGTTGGAGTTGAGATTTGGAAATATATATTGAAGTGCTTTTTACAGGTTTTTCTGAAGAACTATTTTATCCAAAATATAGATGGCACTCTGCCAAAACTTTTATAGAAATTCCAAATAATTCAAATGTGTTAGTTCTATCACTTCAGTTCAAAAAGGTTTTTAACACCTATAAATAGTGCTCACCACTGTAAAAGAAGTAAGAAAAGTTTTTAAAATCCCTTGTAGTGTATTTAATGGGTTATCAGGAGACGGAGTTGGTAATTCATTAGGTATACTACGGGATCATGTTATGCCTTAGAGAGGGGTAGGGTGTGACAATTTATTAGAAATAATAAGGAGTACTAGCTTTTGACCCGACAGTCGTGTCAAGAAAGAGAATAACATTGAATTGTGAGACGAGATAATGGAGTTAATTAAGGAATAAATGGAAAAGTCCATATTTGGATAAGATTAGGAAGACAAAGTAAATAACAATTTTAAGATGTGTAATGATGTTTCGAATTGTCCTATCAGGCAAGGGAGTAAATTAGTAAATAGTAAGTTAAATAAAAGTAAACAAGATTGTGCAAAATAGCACATAAGCCTAGATCATAAATAAAGATGAAAGATAATGGTTATAGACCTATGGCCAATTATGAGATAAGTATTTCTCATATGATCGATGAAATTTCTTTATAAGGAAACATGAATTGAAATATTAAATAGAACAACACTAAGAGAAGATTATAATTATACAAGAAAATTAAACGTTGTATTCGATTGTTAGAAGTCTTACATAGATTTAAAGGAAAGAAGATTATAAGATTATATAGAAAAGAGAAAGACTAAGTTCTCATTTCATAGGACCATACGGAGTCCTAGAAGGAGTGGAACTGTTAGCACACAGATTTGCTTACCTCTAGAATTGAAATAAATTCAAATTTAACTTATGACAAGAAATAAATAAATATTATCGGTTAAAGTGCTACGGACCATCATTCGGACCATGAAGCCATATGGAAATGTGAGAGAGATATGAGAAAACAATATGCATGACTATTTAAGGATTAACAATGAGTAAAATTTCGAGGTCAAAATTTCTTTTAAGGGGGGGAGAATTGTAACACCCCTATATGCATAGTTCTGTGCAAATCATTGTTCCGGTGACCAGTGTCGGTCCAGACAATTAAGATGATTAGAATCATATTTAAGTCACTGAGAAAAGCCCTAAATGGAAATAAATAGTGAGTACTAGATAGTAAATTATAAATAAGAAAAATAAAGCATAAAAGGTTAAATGAGCCGGGGGTCACAGCGATGGGTGACCTTACCGGGAAGTGACTGCTAGGTCGGTTCTAACCCTAATTTTGAATGCGAAATTGTAACACCGCGGTCCTAAGAACTATGGAAAAGCTAGTGGAAAAAAGAAAATCATAGAAAAGAGTTGATAAGTAGGTCAAATAATTAGGTCAGGGTTCCGGAAGAAACACTAGATTATGTGTAAACCGGATCAGACTGGCGAGGGGCAAATTGGTCAATTCACCCTTAGAGATGACTCACGACCTAACTGTCCATAAAAATAGGAAAAATAAAAATTTTGGAATATAGAATTAAATTAAAGAAGAATGAAAAAATAAAGGAAAAAGAAAAAAGAAAAGAAAATTGATTTATGACATCATCCAAATTACATCACCTATGACATCATAAATAAATTTTGATTAAACTAATTTTTTGACTAAGTCAAAAAGGCCATAAAAATAACAAAAAAATTAAAAATCAAAACTTCATCTTCTACTCCAAGTTTGGCCGGCCTCCCTCTCTTCCCAAACTCTCTCTCTCAAACCTCCATTAAAGCTTGATTTTAAGCTTTTTAAACCCCCAAATTTTCTCATAAATTCCCCATTATTAGTGATTAAAACTTACTTTGGCAACTAGAAAAGAAGGTTAAAGAAGAAATTTTGAAGAAAGGTGGAAAGATTTGGAGAATTGGAATTCAAAGAAAAGGTTAGTGTTTAAACTTGTAAATTTTTAGTTAAATTATGTTTATGTAGTTAAACTAACTTAGAAATTATGAAAAATTCAAACAAATCAAACTTGTTAGACACTTTAGGGATTTCAGCCTACATGGGAGAACTAGGGTTTTGCATGATTTTGATGAGATAAAAATGGTATGTGAGCTTAATTAAGTGTGTAGGAGTTGAATATCTACTTAAATTTTATTAATTGAGCCATTTGCAAAAAAAAAAAAAAAGGGTTTTTAAGTTCATGAAATTGGGGGAAATTTAGAGAAAATTGGTTGCTCCAATTGATGTGAGGCCAATTAAAGATGAAAATTTAGACCTAAAACTACAATTTTGGTGAAGAAACCTTGCCCTAAAACTAAACACAAATTGGTGAAAAGTTAGGTCAAATTCGAATTTAGGCACACTGCCCTATACAGAACTGATCATATGAATAGTACTTGTTCTAATGGTCATAACTTGGTCTAGGAAAGTCCAAATGACCTGAATTTTATACCGATGGAAAGCTGAGACATAGCACTACAACTTTTATGAAGAAAACAAACCTAAATTCTGACCATAACCCATCCAAAAAGTGAGCTGCAGTCAACACACCAAAACTACTAGAACCAAGAAAGTGCCCAGAATTCTGGGTTTGAACTAATTCGGTCAGCCTTAGGAAAATGGCCATATCTTGGGCTAAAAAACTCCAAATGGAGTGATTCAAAAAGGGAATTAAAGCTAAGACAGTAAGGAACAACTTTGATGAAGGAAAGTTGGCCAAATTTCCACTGTAGATAGACCAATGGAACAGTACAAACAAGTAACCCAAAACTGAAATTTTGAGATTTAACCTTAATAGGCTTTGAATTGAATTTGGCAATCAATGCCAATAAAAATATGACTTAAAATGTGGCATGTAGGTGTAATTAGAATTACCATATCTAATTAGTATGAAAAAGTCAATATTTTGACTAAATGGTTAAATGATAGTAATCACAATTACACTAAGTACAAAGGACTCAATTTTATGGGATAAATTAAGTGTATAAAATTTAATTATTGAATTTATTAATTAGAAATAAATTGAATAGATATTGAAATACTTTAGTTATGTGTTTTAGTGGGAAAGGAGCCCTCCAAGGAAGGAGGAGGAATTGAACTAAGACAAGCCTAAATAAGAGATTTGTGCATAACTAACTCTTTTTGTTATTTTTCACTTCCAAATTGATTTGAATAAGTTTATTATATGATTTATGATTTTTGTTGTGTTGAGAATTTTAACTTATTGAATTAAATTGTATAAATTAAATATAAATTTTCTTATACATTTGAGGATTTATTGCATGGTTTTGAGAATTGCAAATTTTAAGTTTAATGTGTTGCCAACCTTGAGCATGAATTTATAATGATTAAATATGTTAATGGTTTGTAAACAGTTTTATAAATAGAAATTGTTTTGAATATGATTCGAAACCACAGTTGACATGGCAATATGTTTTGAATCTCATTAGCTTGTCTAGTGAGATATCTCCTCCACTAGATGGGGTGAGTTCCTTCCTCTCTGGCTTGCCAGTTGGGGAAGAGTTTGGATGAGTACTCATATATACTAGCTAGTCTTTCTTCCTCCCTTTCAGCCTCGATTATTGAGAGAGTTTGAAATTCCATGGTGTACAACACAACATCTATTATGAAATTTTGTGTCATGGGTCCAACTGTGTGAATTATTGACAATGCCCTTTAAATTATGCATAATTTGATAAATTGTGATCGAAATAAATAATTTGTCAGTGATTCAAAAATATTGTATTGCTCCATGATTTAAAAGAAATGTAGATAAATAGTTACTAGTTGATCAAAATGTTATTCAAATGAATAATTTGCGTAATTGAAAATATTGATTTTTGGATGTCATGAATTTTGAAGAATTTAGAAATTTTAAATTTTTATTTGTAAGGCATTTTCAAAGAATAAATTGTATTAAGTTTTAAATTATTAATTTGTGTACCAATGAGTTCACCACTCGGCGATAGCTTTGTATGCTGTCGCAGGTGAAAGAAAATATAGAGCAGTAGAGGTATACCCTTGTACATTAGATTTTGATGTAATTATGTGATTATATGTATGTAATTTCATTCGAGCAGTTGCATCAACTCTCTTATAATATATTTTTTGAATGTAATCGAATATAAATTATTGTAATATTATCTTGAGATTTTACGTACCTACAAAGTTTTATACTATTAAATTTGTAATACTCCTATGAATGTAAATATTAATTTTGTTACCTTAATGAGATATTTCAGTGTTTGATTTAATTGAAACTGGGTATCAAGTTGCTTGTGTTGATTTGTGAAATGAAATTGAATAATGGAGTTGTGATTGAGAAAATGTATATTGGAAGCATTTTTCATAGGTTTTTAAAGAACTGTTTTCTCAAAATACAGACGGCACTCTGCCAAAATTTTTATAAAAATTGCGGAGATTTTAAATATCTAAAAATTTGATTTATGTTTGGACTACAAATAAAGGTTTTTAATTTCTAAAAAAAAAATTACCCACCAATTTAAAAATGAACAAAAATTGTTTTAAAATTCCTTGTAGTATATTTAATGGGTTACCGGTAAGCGAAGTTCGGTAGTTCATTAGGTGTACTACGGGATCATTGTCACACCCTACCCCTCTGTAAGGCATAACATGATCCCGTAGTATACCTAATGAATTACCAAACTTCGTCTACTGATAACCCATTAAATACACTACAAGAGATTTTAAATATTTACATACTTCTTTACAAAGTGGTGAGCAATATTTACAGGTGTTAAATTTTTTTTTTTTTAACTGAAATGAAACTAGATAATACATTTGAAGAATTAATAATTTCTATAAGAATTTTGGCAGAGTGCCATCTGTATTTTGAATAAAACAGTTCTTCAAAAACCTGAAAAAAGCACTTCCAATATTTTGTTCAATCTCCAAACTCCAATATCCAATCAACACAATAAGTTTCTCAACATTTGCCAACTCAAATCCATAATAATTTTCCAGTGTTTTCAAAAGCTGAGATAAAAGAAATATATCACAATATTTACAAGCCAAAATAATTTACAAATTTAGTTTACAACTTCAATGTACAATTTTAATTTACAACTGCTCAAAACCAAGAACAATATATACATACAGTGAACATACATTACAATACAAAATGCAAAATATGGTATACTCAATATACCCGATGAACTCTCAATGAAGCACTAGCAGCCTAGTCTGCTGCCCTATCAGTCTGTCTACCTGCGACAGAAATGAAAAGCTATGACTGAACCAATGTCTCAGTGGTGCACAACATTAACAAAAAGCAACTTTAAATCATAAATCATAAGTCATATAAATAGTGGATACTTAAAACCATAGTTAAATTCAAAGACAGTGAATGTAATAAAGAATTTAAACTCCATTTCACAATATCATAATAAATATCAATAAATCACACACACAGCTTAATCATGTTCCAAAGTCCAATTCATCCCAAGAGCCGATGGCTAATGAGGAATAACATAGCTAGCTAGCAATAATATGAGTACTCATTCTATTCGTTCTCAACAGGCACACACCTCAACACTTCAGCTAGAGAGGGAATTCAAAGTCAATTCATCCCACTAGACAAGCTAGCGAGGAATTCAATCAATATACATGATAGCTATGGTTTCAAACCAATTGCAATATTTTCAAATAATAAGTATCCATCAAATTTCCATTCAAACAATTTTTCACAATTCAAAACAATAACATACAAAATTCTCATAATTTATTTCAATTGAAAAGTCAAAAGAAATAACTGTTGTACACAAACCTCTGGTAAATATCTCTTGGCCCTGACTCAGTGTTTCCTTCCCCTTCCCTTAGTCTTTGCTAACTGAAACACACAATTTGAAGTGTTTCAGTACTCATTTAAATCGTCTCTAACAATAAGGCTTAATAATTAATTTATTGAATTCTATTATTTCTTTAGTCAACCTAAGCTATTGACCCTCGATGCATTCTAGGTGAATTAGGTTTTAATGTTACCAATATGTCACATTTTATAGCCTTTTAGTATTGGTACATGTTACCAAATTCATTTTCAAGTATATTGCATTTTATTACAATTTGCCAGATTTCGGTATACTATTTTGACCTAGCCGGATGACCTAGTTCCCTCAGTTTTCGGGTTTTGGTCCAAACTACAAACTTGTAGGTCTATGTCTTATTGCACGCGGGGCAAAATTTCAGGTCATTCTTAGTTGTGTAGACCAAGTTATGGTCAATTTACCAATGTTGGACAGAATGTACCAAAATGGTAACTTTAGGTCATTTTTAGGTCACTTTTGGTTCGGCCAGTTTTTGGACCTGAACTTGTGCAAGCTATTTGACTTGTTTATGGTCATTTCTGGGTGTTGGTGTCTTTATAAAAATTGTAGATATATGTCTAAACTATTCATGATAAAAATTTCAGGTAATTGGACCTGTTTTGAGTAAGTTATGGTCAAAACACTAACTATTGTCCAAATGGTCAATTTTAAGGCTTTCAAAGCACTAATCCAGATTTGGTCATTTTTCAAGTCACCTTCTAGGCAGAATTTTGGTAAGCTTCCTTCATGAAAGTTGGCACATTTTGTGCCTAGTTTCACCTCCAATTGGTCTCATACCAATTGGAGTCACACACTTAAGGTTCTAAGCCAAAACATACATTGCCCTATTGCACATTGTTCATCCTTCACTAATTACCCATTCAACACTTACCAAGTTAACTCTTCCATGCCAATTCTGGTTGTACCATACCGTTAAAACATTTTACTTCACATTTTTGGTCATTTTGGCAGCTTGTAACCACTCTCAACATACACACTATAATACAGAATTTTCCAAAGTCCCATTTACAATAATTAAAGTCCCATTTACCACAATTCAACCACATGAACATACCTCATTTCCATGTCCAAATTCAAACAATTATTTATATACACATGCTGCCATCAATGACAACATAATTCAACAATATTTCATGAACTCAAACACTTCAATCTTCTTCATGAGGCTGCCACAAGTTTACACATACCCATCAACCTCCATTTGAAATTTTCAAGCTTACAAATCAAACCTTACTCATGGAATTCAACTACAATACAATCAAACATTTAAATCATCATTCAAACCACTATTTATATGCAAGAACAAACTAATCATAGTGAAGTTCCATGGCTACCAAAATGTACATTTCCACTAATTCAGCAAACTTCAAAAATTCTTCCACAAATCAACTACCCACAACCTTAGTTACACTTTTAATAAAACAAGAATTGAAAATACACACTTACCATTTTTGAAGTTCTTCATAACCTCACCAAAACTTAACTTTCTTGCTCCTAGTATGCTGCCCAAGGTGTGTGGACAAGGTTTAGTGGAGAAACCTTAACCATTGGAGGCTTGGATTATGGTTACATGGTGGACTTCAAGGTGCGGCCATGGAGTTTTCTCTCCCAAAGGTTTCGGCTGAATTTTTCCAAGGTCGAAGATGAAGTTATCTTCTGTCCATATGTTGATTAAATGTCCACTTAAGTGGAGTTAGTGGAGCACTAAGGTAAAGGTTTAATATTTGTTTAGTTAAAGTTTCATAATTTAGTTTTTGTCCCCCATTTCTTTCACTATTCTTATAATGTGTCACAATTTAATTTTTCATGACATTTTAAAGTGTAATATTATTTATTTTTAATGGACATTTAGGTCAAAAGACAATTCGGGGTGTCAAATGACCACAATGCCCCTATTCGGATTGCATTCCCGATTTTTCGGTAACACCGAGTTTTATTGTTTTCTCAATTTCTCGTCTTTTTTTGTACTAATTATTTAATTTTTCTTTGATATTTCTAATGATATTTATACTTCAATAGATGTTTATTTAAGTCTTAAAAATATTTTTTAGGGTTCCCCGCGGTTCAGGGCTAGTCAACGGTCCACGCCGCAACTTCCCGATGCGGTCACCCATCGCTATGGTTCTTGGCTCGTTTAACTTGGTTACATTCATTACTATTATTTTTTCTTTGTCTTTCTTGTGTTTTCTTTTCTTGTATTTCATTATTTTATGTCTCCTCGCCCATATCTAAGTGTAGTTCTATGCATTCTAGCTGTCCGGACTGGCACTAGTCACCGGAACAGTAGAATGCACTATTGAACATAGGGGTGTTACAATTCTCCCCACCCCCTCCCCCCCCCCCCCCTTAAAATAAATTTCGTCTAGAAATTTTACCTGACATCAGTTTCTGAACAGCTGTGGGTACTATCTCCTCATATCCTCTTCACGTTCCCAAGTAGCTTCCTGGCCTGAATGAGGGTTCCACAGCACTTTAACCAGGTGCATCTGTTTATTCCTCAGCTGCTTCACCTCATATGCTAGAATTTCTATGGGTTCTTCCTCATATGAGAGGTCTGGATTTACCTCAATCTCTTTAACTGATAGTACATGAGATGGGCTAGATCTGTACCTCCTTAACATGGACACATGGAAGAAACTGTGTATCCTTTCTAGCTCTGGAGGCAATGCTAATCGATATGCCAAAGGACCCACTCTTTCTAGAACCTCATATGGTCCGATGAAATGAGGACTTAGTTTCCCCTTTCTGCCAAATCTCATAATCCTCTTCCAAGGAGAAACTTTAAGGAATACCTTATCACCCACTGCATATTGAATGTCTCTTCTCTTCATATCAACATAGGACTTCTGATGGTCTGATGCAGCCTTGAGTCGATCTCTGATCAATCTGATCTTTTCCTCTGTCTGCTGAACAATTTCTGGCCCAATCATCTTTCTTTCACCAACTTTATCCCAACATAGGGGAGTTCTGCACTTTCTACCATACAAAGCTTCATATGGAGGCATCCCAATGCTTGATTGGTAGCTGTTGTTATAAGCAAACTCAATCAAAGGCAAGTGTGTATCCCAACTACCTAGAAACTCAATCACACAAGCCCGTAGCATATCCTTCAATATCTGAATTATCCTCTCAGACTGGCCATCTGTCTGTGGGTGGAATGCTGTGCTGAAGTTCAATCTAGTTCCTAGGGCTCTCTGAAGACTATCCCAGAATCTAGAAGTGAACCTAGGATCTTTGTCAGATACAATCGATACTGGCACTCCATGCAGTCTTATAATCTCATTTAAGTACAATCTGGCCAATCTCTCCAGGCTATAGTCCATCTGGACTAGTAAAAAGTGAGCAGACTTGGTTAGTCTATCAACTATAACCCATACTGCATCATGACTATTCTGTGTTCTTAGAAGTCCCATCACAAAATCCATAGTTATCCGTTCCCATTTCCACTCTAGTACTGACAATGGATGTAACAAACCTGCTGGTACTTGATGTTCTACCTTCACTTGCTGACAAGTTATGTAACACCCCCGTTTGCATAGCCTGGTAGATTTCACTGTTCCGGTGACCGGTGTCGGTTCCGACAATTAAGGAGATTAGAGCCACATTTAAGACAACAGGAGAAGCCATAAACACAAATAATTAGTAATGTTTAATTAGTTAACTACAAATAAGAAAAACAGAACATAAGAGGTTAAACGAGCCGAGAGTCACAGCGATGAGTGACCTTCTCGGGAACGACTGCGAAGTCGTTTTAAACTCAAATTTCGAACCGTAAAAAGTGACGCTGCGGTCCTTAGGACCCTTATGGACACAGTGGAAAAGAGAAAATCACGAAAAAGAACTGTTAAGTCAGTCAAATAATTAGGTCGTGAGCGGAAGAAATATTGAATTATTTGCAAACCGGGATGAACCGACGAGGGGCAATTTGGTCAATTGACCCCGAGAGCTGACTCCTGACCTAACTGTCAAATAAAATCGGAGAAAAGAAAATTTCGGAATCGAGAATTAAATTAAAAAACTAATAGAAAAAAAAAGAAAAAAAAAAAGAAGAAGATAGAAAAGTTAAAGATGATGACATCATGAATGATGTCAATAAGAAATTAATTAAGTTATTTATTAAATGGGATTTTGTGGTCTTCCATCAACTAAAATAAATTAAGAAAAGAAAAAAATTAACAACAAAAAGTCATCTTCATCTTCTCAAAAACGTCACTCTCTTCTCTCCCTCACAAAACCACCATGAAAGCTCATTTTTGAGCTTGAAAAACTAAAATCCAACCATACAAAATTGTTCTACCATAAGTAGACCTTGTTTGGGCAACTAAGAAAGAAGATTCAAGGAAAAGAAAGAAAAAAATTTGAAGAAAAGGAGGAAGAAAATTCTGCTCAAGGTATAGTACTATAAACTTCAATTTTTATTGTTTAATTAGTGTTAGTGTGGCATCAAGAGCTTGTAAATAAACTTGAAATGAAATAAAATCATGGGAGAAGGACTAAACTGAAATTTTGGCTTGGTTGATGGGAGTATGATTGGTATGGTTTGATGTGTTTAAAGGGAATTAAAGATGTTAATAAACTTACATTAGTATGGTGTTAAGATGGAAATGCACCAATTGTGATTGAATGAGTGAGTTAGGGTTTCAATGCTAGGGTTTATGAACCAAAATTTGGAGAAATGCATAAATGGCATGTTTAACCTATTGTGAAATGAAATAATGGTCAATTATGACCAAATAACTTGTGTGGGAATGATAGGAATGAAAACTAAATTCGGAGGTAAATGGTCATGCTGCTGGCAGCATGACCAAACCCACTTTGAAGGACCAAAACTCAAATTTTACAAGTCCAATTGATATGCCACCAATTGGAGATGAAAATAGATATAAAAGAGCACAATTTTCATTAAGGAACCATAGCCAAAAACTGACCAAAACTTGGTGAAACAATTGACCAAAGTGAGTTGATAGCAGGCTGCCACTGCACTAAACTGACCAAATGAACAGTAACTGTTCATTTGGTCATAACTCGAGCTAGGTAGGTCAAATTGACCTGAAATTTTACCAGCAATTAGATATGATATAGATATAAAACTTTCATGAAGAACACCAACCCAAATTAGGCCATTAACCCTTTCAAAATCATTGAGCAAAATTAAATTACTGTACTGAGATTCTGCAGAATTTTCATTGAGCAGCAATGTTTGGATGGCTATAACTCTCTCTAGAAAACTCAGATTTAGGCGATTCTTGAACCGATGGAAACCTAAGACATAGTACAACATTTCATATGAAGAAAGTGAGACCAAATTATGAACTTAACTTGATCAAATAATTGACCAAAGTTGGACCAAAAACCTGCCAGCACCTAAATTGCAGTATGAACAGTGCACGTGAACAGTAAACTTATTTTGGCCATAACTTGAGTTACAAAACTCCGATTGAGGTGATCCAAAAATGAGAATACATTTAAGACAATAAGGAACATTTTCTATGAAGGAAGTTTTGTCAAATTCCAACAGTAGATCGACCAATGGAACAGTGCAACTTCGGAGAACCAAAACCGAAAATTGGCAATTTTGCCAAAATGACCTAAGCTTTAAACAAATGACCAAAACCAACAAGTTTGGTGACCAAAATGTGGTATGTGGGTGAAGTTGGAGTTCCCATACCCATTAAGCCTTAGAAAGTCAATAATTTGACTTGAATAGTGCAGTGAATAGTAACCCAAAACACAAAATTTCGAGAACGTCGAATTTAACACGTTAGAGCTAGGTAAATGTGAAGTTAAGTTTATTTTGGATTTATTTTAAGTTTTAGTACTGAAACATTGGAAAATTTCGTGTTTCAGTGGAAAAGAATACTGGGACAGAACCCGAGGAGTCGAGTCAAGGCCAACAGGCGACTCGTTTGAGGTTTGTGCACAACATATACTTTTATAATCATCTTTTGCATATCGTTTTGAATAATATGAAATATTGGATTATGGCATTTTATGATGTTTGATCTAAATTGTTGAAAGTTATTATGTATATTTGAAAAGACAATGTTTAGCAAATCGTTAAGATAAGTTTTGAAACCACGATGTCATGACCACATATTTGAACACCTCACTAGCACGACTAGTGGGGGTAATTAGTTTTGAATTTTGATTCCTTCTCTGGAGAAGTGTTGAGGTGTGCCAGTAGAAGAGGATGTGAATGGATATCCATATATGTGAGCTAGCTAGCCTTGTGATATGATTTCTCTTTAGTCTCTGGCTATTGAGATTCTATTTGTTTCGAATGGCGTGATCTAACTGTGGGTTTTATGAAATGTGTTTTGATACTTTGAAACGAACTTGGTTTACATGTAAAACCTTACAATGCATGATTGTATTTAATTTTCATGTTTAGCCAAATTTTTTAATGAATGTGCTTTAAGTTTTGCATAAAGATTATTTTAGTATATTGTGCACCATCGAGTCCTAGTACTCGTGATAGCTTTATTCTTTGTCGCAGATCTGAGAACTAGAGGAGCAGCAGTGAGTCTTTGAGGTGTGAGAAGCTACTGACCTAAAGTTTTCGGGTATAATTTATACCCTAACTGTAAATATTTCTTTTGATGTATATATTGCACATAAATGTATGGACATGTACATGGGTCTTGAGCAGCTTGTACAAAGTTTGTATAAAAGTTGTAATAAATTTTAATTCGGACTTTTTGAATGTAAATTTTAGTATGATGAATATATAAATTGTTTATCTTGAATGGAATATGAATAAATGATATTGATGGACAGTATTTTGAGAATTTTTGAACTTGTGAATTTTGAGAAATTGGTTGAAATTGAGTATGAATTTGAAGCAGTGGTTAGATAATTATTGGAAGTGCTTTTATTCAGGTATTTGAAGAACGGTTTTCTCAAAATACAGAGGAAACTCTGTCAAAATTTTTATAAGATTTGCAGAAAACTAAAATGGCCAAAAATATTAATTAGTTTTAATTTCAACTAAATGTTTTAAATACTTATTAGAAATGCTCACCACTTGTCAAAGATAAGAAAATTGTTTTAAAATCCCTTGTCCACTTGTCAAAGATAAGAAAATTGTTTTAAAATCCCTTGTAGGGTACTTAATGAGTTATCGGTAGGTGAAGTTCGGTAGTTCATTAGGTATTCTACGGGATCATGTTATGCCTTACAGAGGGGTAAGGTGTGACATGTTTTAGTGGTATCAGAGCAAATTTTTGAAGTATGTTTTAACATATAAATTTGTGTCTTTTCTTTATTAAGTACAACTGCTCAATGTCCATAATTGTTACATACAGTGCATTACATCATGAATATGAACTAACGGAGGGAAATCTCCTTGTGTTAATTGTTCAGGAGATACCCTAACTTCAGCCTGAAATGGAAGAAGGGGATCGCTCAGTTGAGCAGTCTGTTGAAGCTGAGGCACAAGGGGAAGCCCCAGCTTTACCGAATGTCAGTGGGTCAGCAACACCAGCCCCACAAATGCCGCAGTTTCCTGCACAATTCGCACAGCAGATGGCTGCGATGTTTCAGCAAATGGCTGGGGGTATGCCTGTTCAAGCTCCACCCCAACCACCTGTGGCACAACCACTGCCTCCAGCCAGACAGTATGACAAGTTATTGAAGTATGGGGCTGTAAAATTTAAAGTCTGATAGACCCACTTGAGCGAGCAATGGCTTGAAAGAATGGACAGAGTATTTAAGAAGGCACCGCCAAGATGAATTGAAGCTTGAGTATTACGTGTCTCTATTGCAAGGGATGCGTATGGTGGTGGAAGACCATCCCCACGGCTTGGCTGAACCACGGTGCTAACACAGGATGACTTCATCGAGAGAGTTGAGACAAATACATCCTGACGCATATGTTGATCGAAATTGCAAGAATTTTTGAGTTTGAAACAAGGAACCGATCGGTGGCGGAGTATGAGAGGAGTTCTCCCTTTGAGTTATTATGCTGAGAGTCTCCTTACTACCAGCAAAGCAAGATGCAAGAGATTTGAGACGGGTTTGAAGCCCAGCATAAGGATGCAAGTTGTGGGATTTCGACACAGCAACTTCTCAGAGCTTATGTCTCAAGCACTTGAACTGGAGAGAGTTGAAGCAGAAGCAAACCCAATGAAGGAAAAAGCTGAAAAATCAGAAAAAGACAAGGGGGAAAAATCAGTTGAGCGAGTTACGGTGCTACCTACGGAAGAGAAAGAAGTTTAGTGGACCCAGCAGGGGTCGGGGTGGAAAGATTTAGTAGAGGCAGATTTTCGGACGAGACCCCTAGGTGCAGCGGCGATCAGCGAGGGTTCACGATCTACCCGCCTGTGAGACTTGTGGCAAGATTCATGGGGAGTGTTATTGGGCCACTGGAGCTGTTTTTAGCTGCGGAGGCAAGGGTCATTTAGCAAGAGGCGTACTAGTGCTCCGAGATATGGTCCAGCTCCTACTCTGCCGAGGATCTATTGCAGTCTGCTCCCGGAGGTTCACGATCATTTGGCGAGAGGAAGAGGCAGAGGTAGAGGCACTACTTGAGCGATCGAGCACGATTGGTCAATCAGCACAAGGAAGTGCTTCAACCAGAATCTATGCGATGAAACAGCGAGAAGAAGCTGAGACTTCTGATGTGGTAACTGGTACATTCTCTATCTTTGATCAAGAAGTATTTGTATTGTTTGATCCGGGTTCAACCCATTCATATGTTAGTGCTAGCATAGTCAGTTCACTTGCTGTCCCATGTGTGCAAATGGGTTTTGAAGTGCTAGTAACTAGTCCATTAGGACAAGAGGTCCGGGTCAACAAAATTTATAGAGACTGTCCTTTGGTGATCCAAGGACATGTTTTCCTATCAAACTTGATTGAAATGCCCTTCAGAGAGTATGATATCATCTTGGGCATGGATTGGTTAGCCAGGCATCACGCCATGATTGACTGTAGACTGAAGACAGTCACTTTTGGTCTCCCTTTGTACGGTGATGTGGTAATACATGGGGAGAGGCATTTACTGCCATCAAACATCATTTAATGCACTAGCGGAAGAATGATCAGAAAGGGGTGTGAAGCATACTTGGCACATGTGATAGACACCCAAGTGGGGAGTCCAGCACTAAGGGACATCCCTACGGTATGTGACTTTCCGGATGTATTTCCTGATGAGTTACGGGATTACCTCGAGAAGAGAAGTGCAATTTGAGATTAATGTTATGCTCGTGTGGATCCAATCTCCATAACGCCATATAGAATGGCACTGCAGAATTGAAAGAGTTGAAAGTGCGATTGCAAGAATTGCTTGACAAGGGCTTTATCCGCCCTAGTGTGTCACCTTGGGAGCGCCGGTGTTGTTTGTAAAGAAGAAAGATGGCACTCTCGCTTGTGTATTGATTATCGGCGGTTGAATAAGGTGACAATAAAGAATAGATATCCATTACCCGCATTGATGACTTGTTTGATCGGTTGAGGTGCGGTATGTTCTCCAAAATTGACACGAGATCGAGTTATTATCGGTGAAGGTACAAGAGCGAGTATTTCTAAAACTGCCTTTAGAACCCGCTATGGCCATTATGAGTTTTTGGTTATGCCATTCGGGTTAACTAATGCTCCGGCTGCTTTTATGGATCTGATGAACACTATCTTCAGACCATACCTCGACCAATTTGTTGTGGTATTCATAGATGATATATTGGTCTATTCGAGGAATGCAGAAGAGCATGATAGACATCTGCGGATTGTACTGCAGACTTTGAGGGAGAAACAGCTATATGCCAAATTGTCGAAGTGTGAATTTTGGCTGAAGGAGATATCTTTCTTGGGGCATGTAGTATCAGAAGAGGGCATTAAGGTAGATCCAAGTAAGATTGAAGCTGTCCTTAATTGGAGGCCACCCAAAAATGTCACAGAGATTCGCAGTTTTCTGGGTTTAGCTGGATACTACCGTAGATTTGTGAAGGGATTTTCCATGTTGGCATCTCCATTGACCAAGCTGCTTAGAAAAGATGTGAAATTTCATTGGACGGATAAATGCCAGCAGAGTTTTGATGAATTGAAGAGATGTTTGACTGAAGCTCCAGTCCTAACTTTACCCACACCGGGTAAAGAATATATAGTTTACAGCGATGCTTCTCACAACAGGTTAGGTTGTGTGTTGATGCAAGATCGAAATGTTATTGCCTATGCATCACGCCAGCTAAAACCGCATGAGAGGAATTATCCGACACATGATTTGGAGCTTGCAGCCATTGTGTTCGCTCTTAAGATCTGGAGACATTATTTGTATGGGGAGAAGTGCTACATCTACACAGATCATAAGAGTTTGAAGTATTTGGGCACTCAAAAAGAGCTGAATTTGAGACAGAGGAGATGGTTAGAGTTGATAAAAGACTATGATTGTCTGATAGACTATCAGCCAGGGAAAGCTAATGTTGTGGCTGATGCCTTAAGTCGCAAGACTATGGCAAGTCTACGGGTTACTCCTTTGTTTTTGGTACATGAGTTAAGATCATTGCATGCCAGCTTAGGGATTAGTGATGATGGGCAGACAGCAGTTGCATGGCATGTACAGCCAGTGTTGATTGATCAGATTAGAATGGCTGCTCAGAATGATCAGAAGTATCAGAAATTGTTGGAAGAAGTCCAGCAGGGCAAGAAACCAGAATTCTCAATCAGAGATGATGGTTTACTGCTACACCAGGGCAGAATATGTGTTCCTAATGATGTTGATTTGAGGCAGATCATTTTGAAGGAAGCACATGAGTCTCCTTTTGCCATGCACCCTGGTGGCACAAAAATGTATAGGGGGCTAAAGGAGCATTACTGGTGGATGGGTATGAAGAGAGATGTGGCAGAGTTTGTGTCCAAATGCCTAACTTGTCAGCAAGTAAAGGCAGAGCATCAAGTACCCACTGGGTTGTTACATCCACTACCAATACCAGAGTGGAAATGGGAGAGAATAACGATGGATTTTGTGATGGGACTTCCGAGGACACAGAAAAGTCACAATGCAGTTTGGGTCATTGTTGACAGACTGACTAAATCTGCTCATTTTCTGCCAGTCCGGATGGACTACAGTTTAGAAAGATTGGCCAAGTTATACATCGATGAGATTGTGAGATTGCATGGAGTGCGATTCATCGTGTCGCATGCAGATCCTAGGTTCACTTCTAGATTCTGGGGTAGTCTTCAGAGAGCCCTAGGAACTAGATTGAACTTTAGTACTGCATTCCACCCACAGACAGATGGCCAGTCTGAGAGGGTAATTCAGATTTTGGAGGACATGCTACGGGCTTGTGTGATTGAGTTTGAGGGTAGTTGGGATACCCACTTGCCTTTGATTGAGTTTGCTTACAACAACAGCTACCAATCAAGCATTGGGATGCCTCCATATGAAGCTTTGTATGGCAGAAAATGTAGAACCCCGTTGTGTTGGGATGACGTGGGTGAAAGAAAGATGATCGGACCCGAAATTGTCCAACAGACTGAAGAGAAAATTAGGGTGATCAGAGATCGACTTAAAGTCGCATCGCATCGTCGAAGTCCTATGTTGATTTGAAAAGAAGAGATATTGAGTATGTAGTGGGTGAGAAAGTTTTCCTCAAGGTTTCTCCTTGGAAGAGGATTATGAGATTCGGCAGAAAGGGGAAACTGAGTCCTCGTTTCGTTGGGCCATATGAGGTTCTGGAAAGAGTGGGTCCTTTGGCATATCGGTTGGCACTACCTCCAGAGTTGGAAAAGATACATAATGTCTTCCATGTGTCTATGTTGAGGAGGTATCGATCAGACCCATCTCATGTACTACCAGTAGATGAAATTGAAGTGAATCCAGACCTCACATATGAGGAAGAACCCATAGTGATTCTGGCTTATAAGGTGAAGCAGCTACGGAACAAGCAAATACCGTTGGTAAAAGTGCTATGGAGCCATCATTCGGGCCAGGAGGCTACTTGGGAACGAGAAGAGGACATGAGGAGACAGCACCCACAGCTATTCAGAGATTAGTACCAGGTAAAATTTCGAGACGAAATTTATTTTAAGGGGGGGAGAATTGTAACACCCCCGTTTGCATAGCCTGGTAGATTTCACTGTTCCGGTGACCGGTGTCGGTTCGGACAATTAAGGAGATTAGAGCCACATTTAAGACAACAGGAGAAGCCATAAACACAAATAATTAGTAATGTTTAACTAGTTAACTACAAATAAGAAAAACATAACATAAGAGGTTAAACGAGCCGAGAGTCACAGCGATGAGTGACCTTCTCGGGAACGACTGCGAAGTCGTTTTAAACTCAAATTTCGAACCGTAAAAAGTGACGCTGCGGTCCTTAGGACCCTTATGGACACAGTGGAAAAGAGAAAATCACGAAAAAGAACTGTTAAGTCAGTCAAATAATTAGGTCAGGGAGCCGGAAGAAATATTGGATTATTTGCAAACCGGGATGAACCGACGAGGGGCAATTTGGTCAATTGACCCCGAGAGTGACTCTGACCTAATCACAAATAAAATCGGAGAAAAGAAAATTTCGGAATCGAGAATTAAATTAAAAAACTAATAGAAAAAAAAAAAGAAGAAGAAGATAGAAAAGTTAAAGATGATGACATCATGAATGATGTCAATAAGAAATTAATTAAGTTATTTATTAAATGGGATTTTGTGGTCTTCCATCAACTAAAATAAATTAAGAAAAGAAAAAAATTAACAACAAAAAGTCATCTTCATCTTCTCAAAAACGTCACTCTCTTCTCTCGCTCACAAAACCACCATGAAAGCTCATTTTTGAGCTTGAAAAACTAAAATCCAACCATACAAAATTGTTCTACCATAAGTAGACCTTGTTTGGGCAACTAAGAAAGAAGATTCAAGGAAAAGAAAGAAAAAAAATTTGAAGAAAAGGAGGAAGAAAATTCTGCTCAAGGTATAGTACTATAAACTTCAATTTTTATTGTTTAATTAGTGTTAGTGTGGCATTAAGAGCTTGTAAATAAACTTGAAATGAAATAAAATCATGGGAGAAGGACTAAACTGAAATTTTGGCTTGGTTGATGGGAGTATGATTGGTATGGTTTGATGTGTTTAAAGGGAATTAAAGATGTTAATAAACTTACATTAGTATGGTGTAAAGATGGAAATGCACCAATTGTGATTGAATGAGTGAGTTAGGGTTTCAATGCTAGGGTTTATGAACCAAAATTTGGAGAAATGCATAAATGGCATGTTTAACCTATTGTGAAATGAAATAATGGTCAATTATGACCAAATAACTTGTGTGGGAATGATAGGAATGAAAACTAAATTCGGAGGTAAATGGTCATGCTGCCCACTTTGAAGGACCAAAACTCAAATTTTACAAGTCCAATTGATATGCCACCAATTGGAGATGAAAATAGACATAAAAGAGCACAATTTTCATTAAGGAACCATAGCCAAAAACTGACCAAAACTTGGTGAAACAATTGACCAAAGTGAGTTGATAGCAGGCTGCCACTGCACTAAACTGACCAAATGAACAGTAACTGTTCATTTGGTCATAACTCGAGCTAGGTAAGTCAAATTGACCTGAAATTTTACCAGCAATTAGATATGATATAGATCTAAAACTTTCATGAAGAACACCAACCCAAATTAGGCTATTAACCCTTTCAAAATCATTGAGCAAAATTAAATTATTGTACTGAGATTCTGCAGAATTTTCATTGAGCAGCAATGTTTGGATGGCTATAACTCTCTCTAGAAAACTCGAATTTAGGCGATTCTTGAACCGATGGAAACCTAAGACATAGTACAACATTTCATATGAAGAAAGTGAGACCAAATTATGAACTTAACTTGATCAAATAATTGACCAAAGTTGGACCAAAAACCTGCCAGCACCTAAATTGCAGTATGAACAGTGCACGTGAACAGTAAACTTATTTTGGCCATAACTTGAGCTACAAAACTCCGATTGAGGTGATCCAAAAATGAGAATACATTTAAGACAATAAGGAACATTTTCTATGAAGGAAGTTTTGTCAAATTCCAACAGTAGATCGACCAATGGAATAGTGCAACTTCGGAGAACCAAAACCGAAAATTGGCAATTTTGCCAAAATGACCTAAGCTTTAAACAAATGACCAAAACCAACAAGTTTGGTGACCAAAATGTGGTATGTGGGTGAAGTTGGAGTTCCCATACCCATTAAGCCTTAGAAAGTCAATAATTTGACTTGAATAGTGCAGTGAATAGTAACCCGAAACACAAAATTTCGAGAACGTCGAATTTAACACGTTAGAGCTAGGTAAATGTGAAGTTAAGTTTATTTTGGATTTATTTTAAGTTTTAGTACTGAAACATTGGAAAATTTCGTGTTTCAGTGGAAAAGAATACCGGGACAGAACCCGAGGAGTCGAGTCAAGGCCAACAGGCGACTCTTTTGAGGTTTGTGCACAACATATACTTTTATAATCATCTTTTGCATATCGTTTTGAATAATATGAAATATTGGATTATGGCATTTTTATGATGTTTGATCTAAATTATTGAAAGTTATTATGTATATTTGAAAAGACAATGTTTAGCAAATCGTTAAGATAAGTTTTGAAACCACAGTGTCATGACCACATATTTGAACACCTCACTAGCACGACTAGTGGGGGTAATTAGTTTTGAATTTTGATTCCTTCTCTGGAGAAGTGTTGAGGTGTGCCAGTAGAAGAGGATGTGAATGGATATCCATATATGTGAGCTAGCTAGCCTTGTGATATGATTTCTCTTTAGTCTCTGGCTATTGAGATTCTATTTGTTTCGAATGGCGTGATCTAACTGTGGGTTTTATGAAATGTGTTTTGATACTTTGAAACGAACTTGGTTTACATGTAAAACCTTACAATGCATGATTGTATTTAATTTTCATGTTTAGCCAAATTTTTTAATGAATGTGCTTTAAGTTTTGCATAAAGATTATTTTAGTATATTGTGCACCACTGAGTCCTAGTACTCAGCGATAGCTTTTATTGCTGTCGCAGATACAGAGACTAGAGGAGCAGCAGACTGAGCTGCTGAGGTGTGAGAAGCTACCAGCCTAAAGTTTTCGGGTATAATTTATACCCTAACTGTAAATATTTCTTTTGATGTATATATTGCACATAAATGTATGGACATGTACATGGGTCTTGAGCAGCTTGTACAAAGTTTGTATAAAAGTTGTAATAAATTTTAATTCGGACTTTTTGAATGTAAATTTTAGTATGATGAATATATAAATTGTTTATCTTGAATGGAATATGAATAAATGATATTGATGGACAGTATTTTGAGAATTTTTGAACTTGTGAATTTTGAGAAATTGGTTGAAATTGAGTATGAATTTGAAGCAGTGGTTAGATAATTATTGGAAGTGCTTTTATTCAGGTATTTGAAGAACGGTTTTCTCAAAATACAGAGGAAACTCTGTCAAAATTTTTATAAGATTTGCAGAAAACTAAAATGGCCAAAAATATTAATTAGTTTTAATTTCAACTAAATGTTTTAAATACTTATTAGAAATGCTCACCACTTGTCAAAGATAAGAAAATTGTTTTAAAATCCCTTGTCTACTTGTCAAAGATAAGAAAATTGTTTTAAAATCCCTTGTAGGGTACTTAATGAGTTATCGGTAGGTGAAGTTCGGTAGTTCATTAGGTATTCTACGGGATCATGTTATGCCTTACAGAGGGGTAACGTGTGACAAGTTAGGCATTTGGAAACAAATTCAGCTATATCCCTCTTCATACCCATCCACCAGTAATGTTCTTTCAGCCCTCTGTACATTTTAGTTCCACCAAGGTGCATAGCAAAAGGAGACTCATGTGCTTCCTTCATAATGATCTGTCTTAATTCCACATCATTCGGAATGCACATTCTGCCCTGATGTAGTAGTAAACCATCATCTCTCACAGAGAATTCAGGTTTCTTGCCCTGCTGGACTTCTTTCAGTAGCTTTTGATATTTATCATCACTCTAAGCAGCCATTCTGATCTGATCAATCAACACTGGTTGTACATGCCATACAACTAATATTTGTCCCTCATCATCAATCTCCAAACTGGCATGCTATGCTTTCAATTCACGTACCATGGACAAAGGAGAAACTCTGAGACTTGCCTTGTTTTGTGACTTAAAGCGTCAGCCACCACATTTGCTTTCCCTGGCTGATAGTCTATTAAGCAATCATAGTTTTTAATCAGTTCTAACCATCTCCTCTGCCTCAAATTCAATTCCTTCTGAGTGCCCAAGTACTTCAAGCTCTTGTGATCTGTGTAGATGTAGCATTTCTCCCCATACAAATAGTGTCTCCAGATCTTCAGAGCAAAAACAATAGCTGCAAGCTCCAAATCATGTGTCGGATAGTTCCTCTCATGCGTTTTCAGCTGGCGTGATGCATAAGCAATGACATTTCGATCTTGCATCAATACACAGCCTAACCCATTGTGAGAAGCATCACTATAAACTGTGTATTCTTTACCCAGGGTAGGTAAAGTAAGGAATGGAGCTTCAGTCAAATACCTCTTCAACTCATTAAAACTCTATTGGCATTTATCTGTCCGCTGAAATTTTACATCTTTCCAAAGCAGCTTGGTCAGTGGAGAAGCTAACATAGAAAACCCTTTCACAAACCGACGGTAGTATCCAGCTAAACCCAGATAACTGCGAATTTCTGTGATATTCCTAGGTGGCTTCCAATTAAGGATAGCTTCTACCTTGCTGGAATCTACCTTGATCCCTTTAGCCGACACAATATGTCCCAAGAAAGAGATTTCTTTCAGCCAAAATTCACATTTCGACAATTTGGCATATAGCTGTTTTGTAACATCCTCCCGGTAGCAATTCCGCACAGTCTACTGTTCCGGTGACCGGTGTCGATCCGGACAGCTAGAACGTCCAGAAAAATATTCAAATCAAAGTGAGGGACCATAATTAACTCAAATATTAATGAGAAAAATTTAGTAAAAATTTTAGAAATAAAATACAGTTAAGTCAAAAGAACCGGTGCCCAAGCGATGGGTAACCAGAGGTAACTTGCGGTTCTCGCAACGAGGAGCCCTAGACCCGGGGGAAAAAATTATAAAATAATTTTTGGGACTCCAGAGAAGGGTCATTGAGGTTCCCATATCATTAGAATGCCAAGAAAATACTTAGAAAAATTTTACAATCGGTACAGACAATTTTGACTCGTTAAGCCAAACGGAGGGCATTTATGTCATTTCGCCTTCAGAGACGATTTTTGGCCAACTTGTCCAGTTGAGTAAATAATTATTATGACATAAAATATGAATTAATATTGATGAAAAATTAATTGAAAGTTAGTAGAAAAGAAAAGAAAAGAAAATGCAATAAAATGCCAAGTATGACATCTTGTGATGTCATTTAAAAAGCTTCCTCCAATCACAATTAAACAACCCTTTAATTAACTAATAAAAGAGACCAAAGGAGACCAAAAATTCTGGTCATCTTCTTCTTCTTCTTCAGCCAAAACGTGACCTCCCCTTTTCCATAACCCTCCATGAAAGTTTCCTTTAATTTCTTCCATTTCCCATGAAATTCCACTACTAAACCCTAAGTCACCTTCACTAAAACTTGTCCCCACATCACAAGGCAACTCTAGGCAGCCACAAAGAGGAGAAATTCTAGAGTTTTCACAAGCTCAATAAGTTGAGCAAAGAGGTTAGTGCTTAATTATGCATGTATATCTCTTGTTCCATGTTAAGGACTTAAAAATGAGTATGAAATTGTGGATTAAATGAATGAAACTTATGGGTATGTATGCCATGGATTTCGGCTGCCCTAAGAAAGGAATAGGATTGAGTGTTTGTGATGGACTTGGAGTGAACTAGAAATCATGTTTAAAGTGTATAAATATAAGGATAATGAACTAGTAGTTAATTAAGGTAAGTTGTGAAAATTCATAATGGGAATTAGGGTTTTAAGGATGAAAATTGGACTTGGCATTTGAATTGATTAATGGACATTCTAGTGGTCAATTAGTGACCATTTAAGGCAAGTTAATCATAATTTGAAGTGAGTTAATGCATGGCAAAGTGAATGTGTAGGCTGCCTAAGGACAGCAGCAGAGTGACTGAAATTTCAGTCCACTTGGACTGCCATATCTTTGGTTGTGTTGGTCCAATTGGTGTTTGGCCAATTGGACATGAAACTAGGCTTATAATGGCACATTTTTGCTGAAGAAACCATGCCCAAAAGACAAAAGCAAGTGGACCAAAAGTTGGCCCCAATTCGGATACCCTGCAACAGCACCTGCAGAAATGACCAAATGAACAGTAACTGTTCATTTGGCCATAACTCACTGTAGATATGGTCAATTGACCTGAAATTTTTACAGCAACAAGAAAATATATAGACAAACAACTTTAATGAAGAAACCTACCCCAAATAATGCCATTAACCCATTCAAATGATTGGGCTAAGTTAAGTTATCAAACCTGTAACTCTGCAGATTTACATTTGAACAGTAATGTTTGGATGACTATAACTCCCTCTAGAAAACTCGGATTTAGGCGATTCTTGAACCGATGGAAACCTAAGGCATAGTAGAATATTTAATATGAAGAAATTTAGGCCAAATTATGAACTTAACTTGATCAAATTACTGACCAAAGTTGGACCAAAATCTGCCAAAACCCAAAAGTGTAGCATGAACAGTGCATGTGAACAGTAAATTTATTTTGGCCATAACTTGAGCTACAAAACTCCAAATTGAGTGATTCAAAAAAGGAAATTCAACTAGACAGAATAAGGAACAACTTTCATGTTTACCATTTCCTCAAATTCCCACTGTAAAAATAACAAATAGAATAGTAAAGGTGAAGCACCAAATCTGAAAATTTTGTTCAATTAGCATTAAGCTTAGAAATGGTATTGGCAACCAATACCAACAAGTTTTAAATACAAAATGTGGTATGTTTGGGGTGTTAAAACCAATACACCTATTTTCTATCCAAAAGTCAACATTTTTGTTGACCAATGAGGTGAATAGTGACACCAAAACCAAAAATTGGCAATTTTGCCAAAATGACCTAAGCTTTGAGAAAGTGACCAAAACCAACAAGTTTTGAATACAAAATGTGGTATGTTGGGACTACTAAAACCAATGTACCCATTGTTTATGCAAAAGTCAACATTTTAGTTGACTAATGAAATGAATAGTGACATGAAAACTTGAAATTCAAAAATGTGAAACTTAAAAATGCATAATGCCCTAGTAGGCCTAATGTGATTGGTTTGGATAGATTGGCATGCCAATAGGGTATTGTTTTAGCGATCGCGAAAGGCTTTATGCCTGTATTCATGGCTTTATGCCCGTATTCATGGCTTTTATGCCCGTATTCATGGCTTTTATGCCAATTATGTGATATCATGGCTTTTTAGCCATATTGACTGCATACGTGGTTGACGCTCAAGGCCCCATGGTATGACGCCCGAGGCACCGCGGTGTCCAAAGGTTAACGACACATTATCGATCCAATCGTCCCAAAGATAGGTTACTTGGGCATGGAAAAGTATAAGCGTGATTGAACTGATTATTAAAGAAAATACGAAAATTAAGTATCGTGAATGATTACAAAAATACAAAGAAGCTCAATATCATGAAGAAATAATTAACGAAATGCATGAAGAAGTTAATATCATGAAACATGATTAGCCCGACTAAACAATAAGTTAGTAATTATTCATTTCTTATGAACACAATAGCAAGGAAATTATTATTTTTATTTGCATATTATATTTTCTTGTATTATTGGCACCACTAAGCTTTATGCTTAGCGCGTCGCTTTGCAACGCGAGGTATCAAGATTTGGACAGAGGGCCCGTGAGACCACAGATTTGGTAAGGCGGTTCACGATTCGCATAGTGTCCGTGTCACCTCAACTTCTGCAGTGCATTGGTAGGACACTAGGTGTCATTTTGGCATTCAGTAATAAATTTTGATTTTCTCATATGTAATGAAACTTATGTAATGTATTTTGATTTTCATGTAAATAATGCAAATTTGTGTTTGTAAATGGAAAAGTGAATATTGATCTGTGATTGTTACATGACTATCAAATGAGATGAATGATTGAAAATTGAAATTGAGAAATGAATGGTTGACAAATGTTGAGATGATGATTATTGGAGTTTGAGAGTAATTGAATACGAATATATGAATATTGGAAGTGTTTTTCACAGGTTCTGAAGAACTGTTTTCTCCATTTTTAGCCGGTACTCCGCCGGATTTTCTTTAAAATTTTCGGAACCTTAAATAAATTATAATTTTGATAAATGGCTTAAATAAATTATATTTCACAAGTTATATTCAAAAGGAAGAAAAAAAATGAATTAAGATAAAATAGAGTGCTCGGCACACTGAGTGGCATAACTTGCTCGGCTACACTGTAGTCGGGTAAGGGGTGTCACATGTTTCTCCCTTAAAGTCTGCTGCAGATATCTGTCATGCTCCCCTACATTCCTCGAATATATCAAAATATCATCAATAAACACCACCACAAACTGGTTGAGATATGGTCTGAAGATAGTGTTCATCAGATCCATAAAAGCAGCTGGAGAATTAGTTAACCCGAATGGCATTACTAGAAACTCATAGTGGCCATATCGAGTTCTGAAAGCAGTTTTTGGAATATTTTGCTCTTGCACCTTCAACTGATAATAGCTAGATCGCAAATCAATTTTGGAGAATATAGCTGCACCCTTCAACTGATCAAACAGATCATCAATGCGAGGCAATGGATATCAGTTCTTTATTGTCATCTTATTCAATTGCCAGTAGTCAATACATAAGCGGAGAGTGCCATCTTTCTTCTTAACAAACAATACTGGCGCTCCCTAAGGTGACACACTAGGGCGGATGAAGCCCTTTTCAAGTAGTTTTTGCAACTGTACCTTCAACTCCTTCAACTCTGCTGGTGCCATTCTATATGGTGTTATGGAGATTGGATCCACACCAGGCATAACATTAATTTCAAACTGCACCTCTCTTTTTGGAAGTAATCATGGCAATTCATCAGGAAATACATCTGGAAAGTCATATACTGTAGAGATGTCCCTCAATGCTGGACTCCCCACTTGGGTGTCTACCACATGTGCCAAGTATGCTTCACACCCCTTTCTGATCATTTTTCTATCTAGTACAGCTGAAATGATGTTTGATGGCAATAGCTGCCTCTCCCCATGTATTACCACATCACTGTACTGAGGAAGACCAAAAGTGACTGTCTTCAGTCTACAGTCAATCATGGCGTGATGCCTAGCTAACCAATCCATGCCCAAGATGATATCATAATCTCTGAAGGGCATTTCAATGAGATCAGATAGGAAAGTATGTCCTTGGATCACCAAAGGACAATCCCTATACATTCTATTAACCCTGACCTCTTGTCCTAGCGGACTTGTTACTAGCACCTCAAAGTCCATTTTTGTACATAGAACAACAATGCAATCAATGATGCTAGCACTCACATAAGAATTGGTTGAACCCGGATCAAATAACACAAACACATCTTGATTAAAAGTTGAGAAGGTACCAGCCAAAAAATCAGATGTCTCGGCCTCTTCTCTCTATCTCATTGCGTAGACTCTGACTGGAGCACTGCCTTGCTCTGATTGATTCAATGTGCCTTGGCTGCCTACTAGACTACCTCTACCCCTGCCTCTACCTCTGCTAGGTGGTTGTGAACCTCAGGTGATAGGATTTTGAACTGACCCTTCAGCAGTAGTAGGAGGTGGCCCAACTCTACGGGCACTGGTGCAGTCCTTGGCAAAGTGTCTTGTGCCTCCACAGTTATAACAGGCTCCTATGGCCTTGTAACATATCCCACCGTGACTTCTACTACAAGTTTCACATTAGCGGGGAGGGTAGGAACTTTTGGTACTCTGCTGACCAGATGAAGGAGGTTTCTGTCCCGAATATCTTCCCCTACCGGACTTCTTACCACCTCTGCTGTGTCCCCCATGGTTCTTCCTCTTTCCAATAGGACCACTGGAACTCTGTTCTATTGACTTTCCCTCTTTTTCTATCTTCTCTGATTTCTTTTTCTCAAGGGCCGCTTCAAATTCAATTCTTTCTAATTCTAATACTTGAGAAATAAGCTCAGAGAAGTTAGTGTGCTTGAATCCAACCACTTGTAGTCTGATACTAGGCTTCAAGTCGATTTCAAACCTCTTACATCTTTCCCTGCTGGTAGAAAGTAGACTTACTGCATAATGGCTCAGGCGGGAAAATTTCCTTTCATATTCAGCCACCGATCTACTCCCCTGTTTCAAACTTAGGAACTCTTGCAGCTTCTGGTCCACATAAGCATCAGGGACATATTTTTGTCTGAACTCCCGCAAAAAATCATTCCATGTTAGCACTGAAGGTTCTACCAGACTATGGGAAATGGTTTTCCACCAGTCATATGCATCCCCCTGTAGCAAAGACACTGAGTACTCAAATCTCAGCTCCTCTGTACAATGTAGCTTCTTGAACACCCTATCCATTCTCTCTAACCACTTTTCTCCCTCTATAGGATCTACTGTCCCCTTGAACTCAGTAACCCCATATTTCATTAGCTTGTCATACTGCCTAGCTGAAGACTGTGGTTGTACCACTGATGTCTGTAGTGGGACTTGAGTAGGCACGTTACCAGCCATTTATTGGAACATTGCAGCCATACTATGGGGACTGGTGCGGCTGATCCACTGACATTGTGTAGGGCTGGGGCATCCCCTTATACCTCAGCCTCTATAGATTGATCGACTGAATGATCACCCTCTTCCATAGTCAATTCGAGGATCTTAGACCTCCTGAACAAATAACACAAGGGGATTTCCTCCCGTTAGTGCATATTTATAATGTAATGTACTGTATATATCAAACAATGACATTGAGCAGTTGTAACACCCTCCCTGTAGCAATTTTGTACATTCTACTGTTTCGGTGATTGGTGTCGGTCCGGATAGCTAAAATGTCTGAAAAAATATTTAAACTAAAGTGAGGAACTATAATTAACTCAAATATTAATAAGAAAAATTTAGGAAAAATTTTAGAAATAAAATACAACCAAGTTAAATGAGCCGGTGCCCTAGCGATGGGTAACCTAGTGAGAAGTTACGGTTCTCGCAACTAGGAGCCCTAGACCCGGGGGAAAAATTATAAAATAATTTCTGAGACTCCAGAGAAGGGTTATTGAGGTTCTTATGGCATTAGAATGCCAAGAAAATACTTAAAAAAAATTTCAATCAGTACAGACAATTTTGGCTCGTTAAGCCAAACGGAGGGCATTTTGGTCATTTCGCCTTCAGAGGTGATTTTCGGCCGACTTGTCCAGTTAAGTAAATAATTATTATGACATAAAATGTGAATAAATATTACTAAAAATTGAATTGAAAATGAGTAAAAAAGAAAAGAAAAAAAAATGAATTAAATGGGAATTTATGACATCACATGATGTCATTAGTGTGCCTTCACCCACTCAAGTGTTGACACATGGCATAAATGTGTTTAAAAAGACAAAATGGGCTGAAAATAAACAAAAAAATCAGACCTTTCACTCCCTTTCTTCTTCCTTGCGTGAACCTTCTCCATAACCAATATTTTCAAGCTTTTTCAAAGCTTGATTTTACAAACTTCTACCCAACAAAACCCTAAGCTAGCAACATAAAAATTTGTTCTTACATCCTAGTGAAGCTTTTGGGAGCAAAAAAAAGTGGAAAACAAGAATTTGATCAAGTGGGAAATTCACTCCATAAGAGGTTAGTGACCTAAACCTTGAATTTCACTTTAATTTCATGTTTAAGAACTATGAATGTGTAAATGACAAAGAAATTTGATGAAACACCATTGGTATGCTAACCCTAAATTTTGGCAGCCATGGTTAGGGTAATATGGTGATGATTTTTGGGGAGTTAACATGCTAGTGTGGCTGCCCTTAATATGTATCTTATAAGTGAATTGATAAATGCAATGATAATACATGGTTTTGAAATGTTGAGTTAGGGTTTGGGTTGAAGAATGAGACTTTGATCTTGTGATGATGGGAGTAGGTTTTAATGGTCAATTAGTGACCATTTGGTTTGGTTTGAATCAAAAATGAAGTGAATTGGGTTGTGGGATTTAAGGTTGGAGTGGCTGCCTTGTGTGACCTGCAGGTTTGGATGTGAGTCCAGCCTGTTTGGACAGGCATAACTTGAATTGTAGAGGTTCATTTGGTGTTTGGTCAATTGGAAATAAAACTAGACACAAAATGGCACAACTTTGGTGAAGAAACCATGCCCATAAGACCAAACTAAATGGACCAAAACCTTGCTCCAATCTGGGTGACCTGCAATTTGCCTGGGCAAAATGACTAAATGAATAGTATTTGGTCATTTGGCCATAACTCAATCTAGCAAGGTCCAATTGACCTGAAATTTTACCAGCAACAAGTTGAGGTATATACCAACAACTTTTATGAAGAAATTTGACCCAAATTATGATCATAACCTAGTCAAATTGCCAACCAAACTTGAGTTACCAAATCTGGCAGAAACAACTTTACCCAGAATTTTGGAATCTATCCAATCCGGCCAATTATGGTTTTTAGGCCATAACTTGAGCTACAAAACTCCAAATGGAGTGATTCAAAAAAGGAAATTCAACTATACAAAATAAGGAACAACTTTTATGTTGATCATTTTTCCAAATTCCCACTGAAAAGGTGACTAATGGAATAGTAAACCCAAAGCTTGAAAACTGAAAATTCTATCCAATTCACTTTAAGCTTAGAGATGGTATTGGCAACCAATACCAACAAGTTTAAAATGAAAAATGTGGTATGTTGATGATATTTAAACTAATTTACCTATTGTCAATGCAAAAGTTAACATTTTGGTTGACCAATGAAATGAATAGTAATCATAAAAATTCAATTTCGAAGAATTACATAAATGAAAGTGTTAAATGCCCTAGTAGGCCTAATGTGATTGGTTTGGATAGGTTGGCATGCCAATAGGGTTCTGTTAGCAGTACTGCATATGGCTTCATGCCATTCTGTATTTCATGGCTTCCCATGCCATTCTGTGACATAATAGCCTTTGGCTATGATATTGAGTTGTTATACTCGGGTTTAATCCCCAATAATTATCACAGCTTATTAGTTGTTATGTTGCACACTGGGAGATATAATGTGACCGATGGTGTGATGGTCCGAGGTACTTAGTACCCAGTACCAGTTTACTCATTTATCCAGTCCAGTCAACTAGTATAGGTTACTCGGGCAGTATTAATAAATCTTACCAAACTTCAATTGAATAATATTGCAATAAACATTTGAGACTTAGTTCACCCAAAAATGTAAACATATATTCTGTACACATGTTTTTATTTTATTTTATTTTATTTTATATTGTCACCACTAAGCAGAATTGCTTAGCGCGTCGCTTTTGCCATGCCCAGGTACTAGAGACATAGCTGGGGAGTCCAGCAGGCCTCATACAGGGTGAGCCTTCATATCTGCACTCAGAGTTCAGAGTCACCTCACATTACAGTGCATTTGGTAGGACATTAGGCCACTTTTGATATTTTGATATTTTGTATTTTGTAACCTTCTGTAATGTATATTATAAATTCATGTAATCAAGCTTTTGATGTAAGTATCTATGAAATATGTTCAGTAATAAATTGAGCATTTTTCATTGAGTTGACTGTGTTTTGAATTGAATTGAATTTTGAGATACTAAAGTGAATTGAGAAAGTGTTGAGTATATATTGGAGGTTGATTGAGAATAATGTGATGATATTATTGGGAGTGTTTTTAACAGCTTCAGAAGAACTGTTTTTCCAATTTATCGCCGGCACTCTACCGGATTTTCTATAAAATTTGCGGAAAAATTTAGTTTTATCAGAAATTATAAATAAATGAATTAAAAGGGATTAATTGAAATTAAAACATGAATTGGTGTTCCGACACACTGAGTGGCATAACTTGCTCGGCTACACTATAGACGGGTAAGGGGTGTCACATCGGTTTAGGCGTTTCTGGGTCTAGATAGAGTACATACCATTGCATTGCATTTGTAATTGTTGAGGTGACACTGATGCAGATCTGTTGTTTTCTTATTTTGAATAGGTTATGGATCTTGCTTCGCAAAGAGCAGTTGATGAAGAGGTGGAGAGTCATGCTCCACCAAGGGCTGAGTCTGGGGGCAGGGGAGAATCTGCTCCACCAGCAGCTGAGCCACCTGCTCAACCTCAGTTTGCTCTATTCCAGCAAATGACCGAGTTCTACCAGCAAATGATGGGGGCAATTCCACCACCACAACCACAACCTCCACCAGCACCACAGAAGTCCCATTTGGAGAAATTGTGAAAACATGGGGCTGTAGACTTCTTTGGGAAGAAGGAGGATGATCCCATGGCTGCAGAAAATTGGTTGGACAGAACCATCAGAGTACTGAAACAGCTAAACTGCACCCCCTAGCAGAACCTAGTGGGTGCTGTGTCCCTATTACAGGATGACGCATATCAGTGGTGGGACACAGTAACCAGTAAGGTGCAACCTGAACGGATCACCTAGGAATTCTTCCTTATAGAGTTCAGAAAGAAATATATTAGCAAAGTGTATTTAGAAGAGCGAAGAAGGGAATTCATCAGTTTGAGATAGAGACAGTTGTCGGTGGCTGAGTATGAGCGTGAGTTTGTCAAACTGAGCCGGTATGGGAGGGAGATAGTCCCTACCGAGGCAGAGAGATGCAGACGGTTTGAGGAAGGGCTCAATGACAACATCAAAGTTATGATCACAGCACTGGAGATTACGGATTTTGCTAAACTGGTAGATGCAGCATCAAAAGTGGAAAGGGTCAGAATCAATGAACAAAAGAGAAGGGAAAGACAGCAGAAGAGGGGTCCGGGTCAGTCCAGCGCATTTTCTGCACCCAGTAAGAAGAGTAAGGGTCCTCCTGCTCAGAGTTTAGGACCACTATAGGGTCAGGGTCAATCTCAAGGGCCCAGACTGTAGTTCACACCTAGGAGAGGCCAGCCCACACCATCAATGGGTAGCTCTCCAGGGACGGTGTTTAGGGGACCAGCCCTTGCATCTTCTGCCTGTCAGTTTGTCAGAAGTGGCATAAAAGGGAGTGTTGGCGAGTGACCGGTGCATGCTTACAGTGTGGATCGACAGAACACCAGATCAAGAATTGTCCGAAAAGGACTACTACTGTTGCTCCAACACAAACTGACAGACCTACTCCTGCACCACAAAGAGGTAGGAAGCCTGGTAAACCTGAGGCAGCTGGTCCATCACTGAGGCCTACATTCGAGTCAACTGAGAGGCTAAACACTAGAATACCAGCTAGGGCTTATGCCATCAGAGCTCAAGAGGAGCAAGATGCCCCGGATGTCATCAGGGGTACGTTTTCCCTCTACAACACTTCTGTACATGCATTGGTGGATCCAGGATCCACTCATTCCTACATTTGCATCAAACTGCCCATAGAGAGGGGAGTTCCAGTAGAGGAGAGTGATGAAGACATTCTTGTCACAAATCCACTAGGCCACAGTGTGATAGTGAATAAGGTGTATAAAGGTTGCCCGTTGAGGATTCAGGGGTATGAATTCTCGGCAGACCTAATTGAATTGCCCTTCCACGAGTTTGACGTGATTTTGGGAATGGACTGGTTGTCACGTCATCAAGCAATAGTTGATTGTAAATTGAAGAGAATTTCTCTGAAAACTTCTGAGGATAATGAGATCACTGTTGTGGGTGAAAGGATGATTTCTGTCAATGTTATCTCACTACTGATTGCAAGAAGACTGATGAGAAAAGGCTGTGAAGCTTACCTAGCACACGTGGTTGATACTAGGCAAGCTAAGCCAAACCTGAATGATATACCCACAGTAAGAGACTTCCCAGATGTATTTCCTGAAGAGTTGCCTGGTTTACCACCAGGAAGGGAAGTCGAGTTTGCTATTGAGGTAATGCCGGGTACAGCACCCATTTCCATTGCTCCTTATAGGATGGCACCCACTGAATTGAGGGAGTTGAAAACTCAGTTGCAAGAGTTGCTTGATAAGGGGTTCATACGCCCCAGAGTGTCACCATGGGGAGCTCCGGTGCTGTTTGTGAAGAAAAAGGATGGAACTTTGAGATTGTGTATTGATTACCGGCAGTTAAATAAAGTAACTGTGAAGAATAAATATCCATTGCCCAGAATTGACGATATGTTTGATCAGTTGAAGGGAGCCGGTGTATTTTCAAAAATTGACTTCAGATCAGGGTATCATCAGTTGAGGGTAAAGGATGTGGATGTGTCAAAAACTGCATTCAGAACCCGGTATGGGCACTATGAATTTCTAGTGATGCCGTTTGGGTTAACAAATGCACCAGCAGCATTTATGGACCTTATGAACCGTATCTTCCATCCATACTTAGATCGATTCGTAGTGGTATTTATTGATGATATTCTGGTGTATTCCAAGACCAGGGAAGAACATGATGAACATTTGAGGATTGTTCTGCAAACCCTGCGAGAAAAGAAGCTGTATGCTAAGTTGTCCAAGTGTGACTTCTGGATGAGTGAAATCTCTTTCCTTGGACACATAGTATCAGCAAAGGGGATTAGAGTGGATCCCAAAAAGATAGAAGCAGTGATGGAATGGAAGCCTCCTAGAAATACAACTGAGGTCAGAAGTTTCTTGGGGCCAGCTGGGTATTACAGAAGATTTGTGAAGGGATTTTCCTTAATAGCTGCTCCAATGAGCAAGTTGTTACACAAGAATGTCAGATTTAACTAGAATGACAAATGTCAGGCTAGTTTTGAGAGATTAAAGGCTATGTTGTCAGAGGCACCAGTGTTAACATAGCCAGTGTCAGGAAAGGACTTTGTGATCTACAGTGATGCCTCATATAATTGGCTAGGGTGTGTATTGATGCAAGAGGGGAAAGTGGTCGCCTATGCTTCCAGGCAGTTAAGGCCACATGAACAAAACTACCTTACTCATGACCTAGAGTTAGCAGCGATTATCTTCGCACTGAAGATATGGAGGCATTATTTATATGGTGAAAAATGCTACATCTATACCGACCACAAGAGTCTAAAATATTTGCCAACCCAGAAGGAGCTCAATCTTAGACAGAGGCGATGGATTGAGTTCCTAAAGGACTATGATTGTGTGATAGATTATCATCCTGGGAAGGCAAATGTAGTTGCTGATGCTTTAAGCAGAAAGTTCATCACAGCTTTAAGATCACTCAATGCCTGTCTGTCCTTAGCTCAAGATGGAGCTATTTTGGCTGAGTTGCAAGTGAGGCCAACCCTACTACAGCAAATACAAGATAGGCAGAAGGCAGATGAAAAACTAATGGCAATTATGGCTAAAATTCCTAAGGGGAAGGAAACTGAATATGAGGTGAAAGCAGATGGGTGTCTATACTACAGAGGAAGAGTGTGTGTACCAGGTGATGGGGAACTGAAGGCTAGTATTCTGAAAGAAGCACACACGAGTGTTTATGCTATGCACCCGGGGAGCACAAAAATGTATAATGATTTGAAGCCTCATTATTGGTGGCCTGGTATGAAGAGGGATATAGCTGACTATGTGACTAAATGCTTGACATGTCAGCAAGTTAAGGCAGAACATCAAGTTCCATCGGGTTTGTTCTGACCTATAAACATACAGAATGGAAATGAGACCGGTCACTATGGATTTTGTTAGTGGTCCGCCCTCACCCAAAGGAAGCATGATGCAAGATGGGTGATAGTGGATAGATTGAGCCTGATTCTGACAGACCGATGACTACTCACTGGAGAAGCTAGCAGAATTGTATATCAGTGAGATAGTTAGGCTGCATGGAATCCCACTTTCTATCATATCTGACCGAGACCCAAGGTTTACATCAAGATTCTGGAAGAAGTTGCATGAATCCTTGGGTACATAACTCCACTTCAGCACAGCTTTTCATCCTCAGACGGATGGGCAATCAGAAAGAGTAATCCAAGTACACAACTGAAACCAATTGAACTAATGCAAATATTGAACTAAAATGATAATAATAACATGAAATATATGTCAGGTCCTTGAGGATATGCTGAGGAGTTGTGTCATTGAGTTTGAAGGAAGTTGGGATAGATACCTCCCACTGGCAGAATTCGCATACAACAATAGCTGTCAAGCTAGCATTCAAATGGCTCCGTATGAAGCACTGTATGGGAGGAAATGTAGAACCCCAGTGTGTTGGACTGAATTGGGAGAAGATAAGCTGGTAGGACCAGACCTGGTGAAACAGACTGAGGAAAAAGTGAAAATAATCAAAGCTAACCTGAAGATTGCCTCCGATAGCCAGAAGTCTTATGCTGACCTGAAGAGAAAAGAGATAGAGTATGCAGTTGGTGATAAAGTGTTTCTCAAAGTCTCACCATGGAAGAAAATATTGAGGTTCGGAAGAAAAGGTAAGTTGAGCCCTAGATTTATTGGCCCATATGAAGTCATTGAACGTGTGGGTCCAGTGGCCTATAGGCTAGCTTTACCACCAGAGCTAGACAAGATCCACAATGTGTTCCACGTGTCTATGTTAAGAAGATACCGCTCAGATCCTTCACATGTCATCTCCATGGAAGAAATTAAAGTACAACCGAATTTGACATATGAAGAAGAACCCATACGAATCCTGGCTCGGGAAGTGAAAGAGTTGAGAAATAAGCAGATCCCACTGGTAAAAGTGCTTTGGAGGCACCACAACACCGAGGAGGCAACTTGGGAAAGTGAAGAGACGATGAGGCAACAGTTCCCTCAACTGTTTGAATTAGGTAAATTTCGAGGACGAAATTTAAATTAAAGGGGAAGAGTTGTAACATCCTCTCTGTAGCAATTTCGTACACTCTACTATTCCAGTGATCGGTGTCGGTCCGTGTAACACCCTCCCGGTAACCACTCCGTACATCCTACTGTTCCGGCGATCGGTGTCGGTCCGGACAGCTAGAATGTCCGGAAAAATATTTAAACTAAAGACAGGAACCATAATTAACTCAAATATTAATAAGAAAAATTTAGTAAAAATTTTAGAAATAAAATACAACCAAGTGAAACGAGCCGGTGCCCAAGCGATGGGTAACCGGAGGGAAGTTGCGGTTCTCGCAACGAGGAGCCCTAGACCAGGGGGAAAAATTGTAAAATAATTTTTGGTATTCCAGAGAAGGGTAATTGAGGTTCCCATGGCATTAGAATGCCAAGAAAATACCTAGAAAAATTTTTCAATCAGTACAGACGATTTTGACCCGTTAAGCCAAACGGAGGGCATTTTGGTCATTTCGCCTTCCGAGGTGATTTTTGGCCGACTTGCCCAGTTGAGTAAATAATTAATATGACATAAAATATGAAGAAATATTGCTAGAAATTAAATTGAACTTGAGTAGTGGAGGAAAGAAAAGAAATTGAGGAAAAAAGGCTATTTATGACATCATGGGATGTCATTTATAATTTTCAACCAATCACCATAAATCTACCATTTGACTAAACAAATAAAAGACATAAATAAAGACTAAAGAAGACCAAAATTCCAGCAGCCACCACTCCCACAAAAGCTACCCGTAACTCTAAAAACTCCATAGCCAAACCTCCATTTTCTTCATTTTCAAGCTCTCAAACCTCTCAAACCTCACCCCAAAACCCTAAGTCATCTTCACTAAAATTAATCTACACACCTTAAACAATCTTTTGGCAGCTAAGAAGAAGAAAGAAAGTGAAGCTTTCTCAAGCTTGGATTGGCATACAACAAGGTTAGTGCATATATGTAGTTAAAATTCCTTAATCCCATGATTTAGGCTTGAAATGGATGAGAAATTGTAATTTAAATGAGCAAAAACTCATGTGTATGAAACATGAGTTTCGGCTGCACTAGCTATGGGATAGGAGGGAATGTTTTGATGAGCTTGAAGTGAGCTAGAATCATGTTAGAAGTTTATAAACACAAGCATAATGAATTAAAAGCTAACTAAAGTAAATTGTATAAAACATGGAATTGAATTAGGGTTTAGGAAAGGTGAAAATTGATTTGGCTTATGAAATTGTTAGAGGACATATTAATGGTCAATTAGTGACCATTTTAGATGTGTTGACCATAAATGGGACAGAAAAATGAGATTGCAAAGTGAGGATTGCAGGCTGCCTAGGACAGCAGCATAGGGACTGAAAATTCAATCCCTTTGCACTGCCATAACTTGGGCAGTGGTAGTCCAATTGGTATTTGGCCAATTGGACATGAAACTAGGCTTATAATGGCACATTTTTTCTGAAGAAACCATGCCCAAAAGACCAAAGCAAAAGGGTCAAAACTCAGCCACAATCCGGATGCCCTGCACTGAATGTTGCAGAATTTTTCAAATGAACAGTAACTGTTCATTTGGCCATAACTCACTGTAGATTTGGTCAATTGGTCTTAAATTTTTACAGCAACAAGTTAAGACATAGACAAACAACTTTCATGAAGGAACCTACCCCAAATTATGGCCAGAACCCATTCAACCAAGTGACTCAAGTCACTGTTCATGCACTGTATATATGGTAAATTTCTGCAGACTGCATATCCGGACAGCCTGGGTTTTTGAGCCATATCTGGAGCTACAAAACTCCAAATGGAGTGATTCAAAAAAATAAATTCAACTAGACAAAATAAGGAACAACTTTCATGTTTTGCATTTCCTCAAATTCCAACAGTAACAGTGTCCAATGGAACAGTGAAATTGACTCACCAAAATTGAAAAATCTGTTTGTGTTGAGTTACACTTTGGAATGGCAAAAACACTTAATGCCAACAAGTTTTAAACACCAAATGTGGTATGTTGGGAGTGCCAAAGTTGATGTACACATTTTTATTCTAAAAGTCAACATTTTTGTTGACCAATGATGAATAGTAACACCAAAAAAATTGAAATTCACAAATTGACAAATTTAAGAGTTTCGAATGCCCTAGTATACCTAACAAGATTGGTTTGGATAGTTTGGCATGCCAATAGGGTTCGATTAGCGATCGCACATGGCAAAAATGCCATTGTGATTTCATGGCTTTTAGCCATTCGACTTTGTATTGAGACTTGGCCTTGTGCGAATATTATTCTGACTTGTTAGGTACATTACATTGCCGGGAGATACGTATGTGACCGATGGTGTGACGGCTCGAGTACTAGGTACCCAGTGCGGTTACCGTTATCGATCCGTCATCTAGTATAGGTTACTTGGGGCAACCAAATGAATAAAAGTGAACAACGTAAATGAAACAATGAATATATCAATACCAAACAAAGAAAGCATACACATTCTATACACATTTATTTTCTTGCTATTTTCTTTTATTATATTATTGCACCACTAAGCATTATTGCTTAGCGCGTTGCTTTTGCCACGCGTAGGTACTGGAGAACCCGATCGCGAGTCCGATGAACCACGGTGGGTGAGTCCATCCGCGATTCTGCTCGATGTCCGTGTCACCTCGTCACCTGCAGTTAATTGTTAGGACAATAGATGTAATTTTGTCATTTTGTTATTAAATTTTATTTTATCATATGTATTTGGGATTTATGTAATGTATTTTGAGGTTCATGTAAATAATAAAGATTTATGGTCATGTATGGTATTAATTTGAGTATTTAATGGTTGTTTATATATGAGAACCCTGAGAAAGGGATGTTTTGAGAAATGAAAAGGTTGTTGAGACCTGAAATTGACAAATTATTGAGATATTGATATTGAGTTTGGTGTTGATATTTGAGTATGAGATGATTGAATAAAAATATTGGAAGTGTTTTTAACGAGTTCAGAAGAGCAGTTTTCTCCATTTTTAGCCAGGTACTCATGGATTTTCTTAAAAATTTTCGGAACCTTAAATGAATGATACTTTTGATAAATGGTTTAAATAAATTGTATTTAATAAATTATATGCAAAAGCATTGTCTAAATTAATTGAGGAATATTAGAGTGTGCCGGTATACCAGGTGGCATTACTTACTCGGGTATACTGTACACGGGTAAGGGGTGTCACATTTAGTGGTATCAGAGCACGGTTTAGGCGTTTCTGGGCCTAGATTGAGTCCATACCATGCATTGCATTTGTAAGAGTCGAGGTGACACTAACGCAGATCTGTCTATCTTTCTTATTTTGAATAGGATATGGACCCTTCATCTCAGAGAGCCGTTGAGGAGGAAGTGGAGAGTCATGCTCCACCTGCAGCAGCTGAGACTGGGGGCATGAGAGAATCTGCTCCGCCAGCTCAAGCAGAGCCTGCTTAGCCTCCACAGGCCATGTTTCAACAAATGGCCGACTTCTTTAGACAAATGGCCGAGGTAATGCCAGCACCACCACCACCACCACCAGCTCCACAGCAGAAATCACACCTGGAAAGGCTAAGGAAGTTTGGAGCTGTGGATTTCTATGGCAAGAGAGAAGATGACTCATTGCGGTAGAATTGGTTGAGCAGGCAGGCAGAGTCTTAAAACAACTCCACTGCACCCCAGAGCAGAACTTAGAAGCTGCTATATCCTTGTTACAAGATGATGCCTACGGATGGTGGGACACTGTGTCCAGTGAAGTGCAGCCCGAAGCTGTAACTTGGGACTTCTTCCTCTCTGAGTTCAAGAAGAAATATGTGGAGTCTTGTATACGGAAGAGAGAAGAAGGGAATTCATTAACTGAGGCGAGACGGTTGTCGATGGCGAGTATGAGAAGGAGTTTGTTCGGTTAAGCCGCTATGGAAGGGAAATAGTCCCTAACGGTGAAAGGTGCAAGAGATTTGAAGAGGGTGAATGACAATATCAAGATACTGACTCAACGCCTTGGGAATCACAGAATTTAGCAAGCTAGTGGAAGCTGCAATAAGGGTTGAAAAAGTGAGAATCAATGAGCAGACCAGAAGGGAGAGACAGCAAAAGAGGGGACCAGGTCAGTCTAGTTCTGCCCCTGGATTTGGGAAGAAGTTCAAGGGTCCTCCTGCACGAGTTGGGTCAGCCACGGTCGTGGTCGATCTCGAGGCCTGAGCAACGATTCACCCCTAGGAGAGGTCAGTCCACACCATCAGTGGGCAGCTCTCCAGGGATGGGGTTCAGGGGACCAGCCCCAGCATCTTCTGCGTGTCCACACTGTCAGAAATGGCACAAGGGGGAATGTTGGAGAGTGGCGGTGCTTGCTTGAGATGTGGGTCGACAGAACATCAACTGAGGAACTGCCCACGCTAAACTACTAAAGCTTCTCAGACACAAGCAGACAGACCTGCTCCTTCACCACCAAGGGGTAGAAGGTCTGGTAAATCCGAAGCTGTGGGACCATCTCAGAGGCCTACATCTGAGCCAGCAGAGAGGCCAGATAACAGACCACCTGCCATAAATTATGCCCTGAGAGCTCAGGAGGAGCAAGATGCCCCGGACGTTATCAGGGGTACGTTCTCCCTCTACACTACACCTGTGCATGCATTGGTGGATCCAGGATCCCCTCATTCCTACAGTTGCATCAATCTACCCGTAGAAAGGGGATCTTGGTAGTGTAAAGTGACCAAGACATTCTGGTCACTAATCCATTGGGTCATAGTGTGGTAGTGAACAAGGTATACAAAGGTTGCCCGTTGAGGATTCAGGGGTATGAATTCTTGGCAGACCTGATTGAGTTGCCTTTCCATGAGTTTGGCGTGATTTTGGGAATGGGTGGTTGTCACGTCATCAGGCAATAGTTGATTGCAAATTGAAGAGAATTTCTCTAAAAACTTCTGAGGGTAATGAGATCACAGTTGTGGGGGAAAGGACAGATTTCTTGTCCAATGTCATCTCAGCCACTGTTGCAAGAAGAATGATGAGAAAAGTAAGTGAAGCCTACCTAGCACATGTGGTGGATACTAGGCAGGCTAAGCCAAACTTGAGTGACATACCCACAGTGAGAGACTTCCCAGAAGTATTTCCTGAAGAGTTGCCTAGTTTGCCACCAGAAAGGGAAGTCGAGTTTGCTATTGAGACAACTGCAGTCTGACACCCATTTCTATTGCTCCTTATAGGATGGCACCCTTTGAATTGAGGAGTTGAAAACTCAATTGCAAGGATTCTTTGGATAAGGGGTTCATACGCCGATGTGTCACCATGGGGAGCTCGGTCTGTTTGTGAAAAAGAAGGATGGGACTTTGAGGCTATGCATTGATTACCGCGATTGAATAAAGTGGTATGAAGAACAAGTATCCGTTGCCTAGAATTGATGATCTGTTTGATCGGTGAAGGAGCGGAGTATTTTCTAAGATTGATCTCGGATCGAGGTATCATCGGTGAGGGTGAAAGATGTAGATGTGCCCAAGGCGCATTCAGGACCGGTATGGGCATTATGAGTTTCTGGTGATGCCCTTTGGCCTAACAAATGCACGATGGCGTTCATGGACCTTATGAACCGTATCTTCCATCCATACCTAGATCGGTTTGTAGTGGTTTTATTGATGACATTCGGTGTACTCCAAGACCAGGAAGAACATGATGAGCATTTGAGGATTGTTACGCAAACCACGAGGAAAAGAAGTCGTATGCTAAGTTGTCCAAATGTGACTTTTGGATGAATGATATTGCATAACTAGGACACATAGTGTCAGCTGATGGGATTAGGGTGGATCCCAAGAAAATAGAAGCAGTGATGGAATGGAAGCCTCCCAGAAATACAACTGAGGTCAGAAGCTTCTTGGGGCTAGCTGGGTATTATAGAAGATTTGTGAAGGGATTTTCCCTAATAGCTGCTCCAATGACCAAGTTGTTACACAAGAATGTCAGATTTGACTGGAATGACAAGTGCCAGACCAGTTTTGAGAGGTTGAAGGCTATGTTGACAGAGGCACCAGTGTTAACACAGCCAGTGTCAGGAAAGGACTTTGTGGTCTATAGTGATGCCTCACATAATGGGTTAGGGTGTGTATTGATGCAAGAGGGGAAAGTGATCGCCTATGCTTCCAGGCAGCTAAGGCCACATGAACAGAACTACCCTACCCATGATCTAGAGCTTGCAGCAATTATCTTCGCACTGAAGATATGGAGGCATTACTTGTATGGTGAAAAGTGCTACATTTACACAGACCACAAGAGCCTAAAATATTTGCCAACCCAGAAGGAGCTCAACCTTAGACAGAGGCGATGGATTGAGTTCCTGAAGGATTATGACTATATAATTGACTACCATCACAGGAAGGCAAATGTAGTTCTTGATGCCTTGGCGAGAAAATCCATGACGACCTTGAGATCATTGAATGCCCGTCTATCTTTAGTTTGTGATGGAGCTATCTTGGTGAGTTGCAAGTGAGGCCAAACACCTACTGCAGATTTTAGATGGGCAAAGCGGATGAGAAGCTAATGGCTATTATGAGCAAAATCCCAGAGGGAAAAGCAACTGACTATGAGGTGAAAGCATATGAGTGTCTGTATTACAAAGGAAGACTGTGTGTACCAGATAATGGGGAATTGAAAGCCAGTATTCTAAAAGAGGCACACACGGTGTATATGCTATGCACCCGGGAAGTACAAAGATGTATCATGACACGAAGCTTGATATTGGTGGCACAGTATGAAGAAGCACATAGCTGACTATGTGACAAGATTCATGAAATGTCAGCAAGTCAAGGCAGAACATCAAGTTCCATTGGGTTTGCTACAGCCTATACGCATACCTGAATGGAAATGGGATCGTGTCACCATGGATTTTGTAAGTGGTCTACCTCTCACCGGAAGAAACATGATGCGACATGGGTGATAGTTGATAGATTGTGAAGTCGACACACTTCTGCCGATTAGGGTGACTACTCACTGGAGAAGTTAGCAGAATTGTATATCAGTGAGATAGTTAGACTGCATGGAATTCCACTTTCCATCATATCTGACCGAGACCCAAGGTTTACATCGAGATTTTGGAAGAAGTTGCATGAATCCTTGGGTACACAACTCCGTTTCAGCACAGCTTTCCATCCTCAGACGGATGGGCAATCTGAAAGAGTAATCCAGGTAAATAATTGAAACCAATGAAATTGATACAAATATTGAATTGAAATGATAACAATAACGTGAAATACTTGTCAGGTCCTTGAGGATATGCTGAGGAGTTGTGTCATTGAGTTTGAGGGAAGCTGGGATAGATACCTCCCACTGGCAGAATTTGCATACAACAATAGCTACCAAGCTAGCATTCAAATGGCCCCATATGAAGCACTGTATGGGAGAAAATGTAGAACTCCAGTGTGCTGGACTGAATTGGGCGAAGACAAACTGGTAGGGCCAGACCTGGTGAAACAGGCTGAGGAGAAGGTGAAATCAATCAAAGCCAACTTAAAGATTGCCTCAGACAGACAGAAATCTTATGCCGACCTGAAGAGAAAAGAAATAGAATATGTGGTTGGCGACAAAGTGTTCCTCAAGGTGTCACCATGGAAGAAAGTGTTGAGGTTTGGAAGAAAAGGTAAGTTGAGCCCTAGGTTCATTGGCCCCTATGAAGTCATTGAACGTGTGGGTCCAGTGGCCTATAGGCTAGCTTTACCACAGTGGACAATATCCATAATGTGTTCCACGTGTCCATGCTCGAGAAGATACCGCTCAGATCCTTCACATGTCATCTCGGAGAAGAAATTGAAATACAGCCGGATTTGACATATGAAGAAGAACCTCTACGGATCTTGGCTCGGGAAGTGAAAGAGTTGAGAAACAAGCAGATTCCATTAGTGAAAGTGCTTTGGAGGCACCACAACACCGAGGAGGAAACTTGGGAAAGTGAAGAGACGATGAGGCAACAGTTCCCTCAGCTGTTTGCATCGGAGTAAATTTCGAGGACGAAATTTAAATTAGAGGAAGAGTTGTAACACCCTCCGGTAACCACTCAGTACATCCTCTTGTTCGTGGCCAGGTGTCGTCAGGACAGCTAGAATGTCGGAAAAATATTTAAACTAAAGACAGGAACCATAATTAACTCAAATATTAATAAGAAAAATTTAGTAAAAATTTTAGAAATAAAATACAACCAAGTGAAGCAGTAGGTGCCCAAGCGATGGGTAGCAGGAGGAAGTTCGGTTCTGCATAGCGAGGAGCCCTAGATCGGGGAAAAATTATAAAATAATTTTTGGGATTCGAAGAAGGGTAATTGAGGTTCCCATGGCATTAGAATGCCAAGAAAATACCTAGAAAAATTTTTCAATCGATGCAGACGATTTTGACCGTTAAGCTAAGCGGAGGGCATTTTGGTCATTTCGCCTTCGAGGTGATTTTTGGCCGACTTGCCCAGTTGAGTAAATAATTAATATGACATAAAATATGAAGAAATATTGCTAGAAATTAAATTGAACTTGAGTAGTGGAGGAAAGAAAAGAAATTGAGGAAAAAAGGCTATTTATGACATCATGGGATGTCATTTATAATTTTCAACCAATCACCATAAATCTACCATTTGACTAAACAAATAAAAGACATAAATAAAGACTAAAGAAGACCAAAATTCCAGCAGCCACCACTCCCACAAAAGCTACCCGTAACTCTAAAAACTCCATAGCCAAACCTCCATTTTCTTCATTTTCAAGCTCTCAAACCTCTCAAACCTCACCCCAAAACCCTAAGTCATCTTCACTAAAATTAATCTACACACCTTAAACAATCTTTTGGCAGCCAAGAAGAAGAAAGAAAGTGAAGCTTTCTCAAGCTTGGATTGGCATACAACAAGGTTAGTGCATATATGTAGTTAAAATTCCTTAATCCCATGATTTAGGCTTGAAATGGATGAGAAATTGTAATTTAAATGAGCAAAAACTCATGTGTATGAAACATGAGTTTCGGCTGCCCTAGCTATGGGATAGGAGGGAATGTTTTGATGAGCTTGAAGTGAGCTAGAATCATGTTAGAAGTTTAAAAACACAAGCATAATGAATTAAAAGCTAACTAAAGTAAATTGTATAAAACATGGAATTGAATTAGGGTTTAGGAAAGGTGAAAATTGATTTGGCTTATGAAATTGTTAGAGGACATATTAATGGTCAATTAGTGACCATTTTAGATGTGTTGACCATAAATGGGACAGAAAAATGAGATTGCAAAGTGAGGATTGCAGGCTGCCTAGGACAGCAGCATAGGGACTGAAAATTCAGTCCCTTTGCACTGCCATAACTTGGGCAGTGGTAGTCCAATTGGTATTTGGCCAATTGGACATGAAACTAGGCTTATAATGGCACATTTTTGCTGAAGAAACCATGCCCAAAAGACCAAAGCAAAAGGGTCAAAACTCAGCCACAATCCGGATGCCCTGCACTGAATGCTGCAGAATTTTCCAAATGAACAGTAACTGTTCATTTGGCCATAACTCACTGTAGATTTGGTCAATTGGTCTTAAATTTTTACAGCAACAAGTTAAGACATAGACAAACAACTTTCATGAAGGAACCTATCCCAAATTATGGCCAGAACCCATTCAACCAAGTGACTCAAGTCACTGTTCATGCACTGTAGATATGGTAAATTTCTGCAGACTGCATATCCGGACAGCCTGGGTTTTTGAGCCATATCTGGAGCTACAAAACTCCAAATGGAGTGATTCAAAAAAAGAAATTCAACTAGACAAAATAAGGAACAACTTTCATGTTTTGTATTTCCTCAAATTCCAACAGTAACAGTGTCCAATGGAACAGTGAAGTTGACTCACCAAAATTGAAAAATCTGTTTGTGTTGAGTTACACTTTGGAATGGCAAAAACACTTAATGCCAACAAGTTTTAAACACCAAATGTGGTATGTTGGGAGTGCCAAAGTTGATGTACACATTTTTATTCTAAAAGTCAACATTTTTGTTGACCAATGATGAATAGTAACACCAAAAAAATTGAAATTCACAAATTGACAAATTTAAGAGTTTCAAATGCCCTAGTATACCTAACAAGATTGGTTTGGATAGTTTGGCATGCCAATAGGGTTCGATTAGCGATCGCACATGGCAAAAATGCCATTCGTGATTTCATGGCTTTTAGCCATTCTGACTTTGTATTGAGACTTGGCCTTGTGCGAATATTATTCTGACTTGTTAGCCGTACATTACTGCCAGGAGATACGTATATGACCGATGGTGTGTGGCGAGTACTAAGTACCCAGTGCGGTTACCGTTATCGATCCAGTCATCTAGTGTAGGTTACTTGGGGCAACCAAATGAATAAAAGTGAACAACGTAAATGAAACAATGAATATATCAATACCAAACAAAGAAAGCATACACATTCTATACACATTTATTTTCTTGCTATTTTCTTTTATTATATTATTGCACCACTAAGCATTATTGCTTAGCGCGTTGCTTTTGCCACGCGTAGGTACTGGAGATCCCGATCGCGAGCCCAGTAGACCACAGACTGGGTGAGTCCATCCGGCAGTTCTGCTCAGTGTCCGTGTCACCTCGTCACCTGCAGTGCATTGGTAGGACACTAGATGTCATTTTGTCATTTTGTAATTAACTTTTTATTTTCTCATATGTATTTGGGATTTATGTAATGTATTTTGAGGTTCATGTAAATAATAAAGATTTATGGTCATGTATGGTATTAATTTGAGTATTTAATGGTTGTTTATATATGAGAACCCTGAGAAAGGGATGTTTTGAGAAATGAAAAGATTGTTGAGACCTGAAATTGACAAATTATTGAGATATTGATATTGAGTTTGGTGTTGATATTGGAGTTTGAGATGATGGAATAAAAATATTGGAAGTGTTTTTAACAGGTTCCGAAGAATGGTTTTCTCCATTTTTAGCCGGTACTCCGCCGGATTTTCTTAAAAATTTTCGGAACCTTAAATGAATGATACTTTTGATAAATGGTTTAAATAAATTGTATTTCATAAATTATATGCAAAAGCATTGTCTAAATTAATTGAGGAATATTAGAGTGTGCCGGTACACCAGGTGGCATTACTTACTCGGGTATACTGTACACGGGTAAGGGGTGTCACAGTCCGGACAGCTAGAATGTCTAGAAAAATATTTAAACTAAAGTGAGGAACTATAATTAACTCAAATATTAATAAGAAAAATTTAGGAAAAATTTTAGAAATAAAATACAATCAAGTTAAATGAGCCGGTGCCCTAGCGATGGGTAACCTAGTGAGAAGTTGCAGTTCTTGCAACTAGGAGCCCTATACCCAAGGGAAAAATTATAAAATAATTTCTGAGACTCCAGAGAAGGGTTATTGAGGTTCTTATGGCATTAGAATGCCAAGAAAATACTTAGAAAAATTTTCAATCAGTATAGACAATTTTGGCCCGTTAAGCCAAACGGAGGGCATTTTGGTCATTTCGCCTTCAGATGTGATTTTTGGCCGACTTGTCCAGTTAAGTAAATAATTATTATGAAATAAAATGTGAATAAAAATTACTAAAAATTGAATTGAAAATGAGTAGAAAAGAAAAGAAAAAAAAAATGAATTAAATGGGAATTTATGACATCACATGATGTCATTAGTGTGCCTTCACCCACTCAAGTGTTGACACATGGCATAAATGTGTTTAAAAAGACAAAATGGGCTGAAAATAAACCAAAAAATCAGACCTTTCACTCCCTTTCTTCTTCCTTGCGTGAACCTTCTCCATAACCAATATTTTCAAGCTTTTTCAAAGCTTGATTTTACAAACTTCTACCCAACAAAACCCTAAGCTAGCAACATAAAAATTTGTTCTTACATCCTAGTGAAGCTTTTGGGAGCAAAAAAAAGTGGAAAACAAGAATTTGATCAAGTGGGAAATTCACTCCATAAGAGGTTAGTGACCTAAACCTTGAATTTCACTTTAATTTCATGTTTAAGAACTATGAATATGTGTAAATGACAAAGAAATTTGATGAAACACCATTGGTATGCTAACCCTAAATTTTGGCAGCCATGGTTAGGGTAATATGGTGATGATTTTTGGGGAGTTAACATGCTAGTGTGACTGCCCTTAATGTGTATCTTATAAATGAATTGATAAATGCAATGATAATACATGGTTTTGAAATGTTGAGTTAGGGTTTGGGTTGAAGAATGAGACTTTGATCTTGTGATGATGGGAGTAGGTTTTAATGGTCAATTAGTGACCATTTGGTTTGGTTTGAATAAAAAATGAAGTGAATTGGGTTGTGGGATTTAAGGTTGGAGTGGCTGCCTTGTGTGACCTGTAGGTTTGGATGTGAGTCCAGCCTGTTTGGACAGGCATAACTTGAATTGTAGAGGTTCATTTGGTGTTTGGTCAATTGGACATAAAACTAGACACAAAATGGCACAACTTTGGTGAAGAAACCATGCCCATAAGACCAAACTAAATGGACCAAAACCTTGCTCCAATCCGGGTGTCCTGCAATCTGCCTGGGCAAAATGACCAAATGAATAGCATTTGGTCATTTGGCCATAACTCAATCTAGCAAGGTCCGATTGACCTGAAATTTTACCAGCAACAATTTGAGGTATATACCAACAACTTTCATGAAGAAATCTGACCCAAATTATGATCATAACCTAGTCAAATTGCCAACCAAACTTGAGTTACCAAATCTGGCAGAAACAATTTTACCCAGAATTTTGGAATTTGTCCAATCCGGCCAGTTATGGTTTTTAGGCCATAACTTTAGCTAAAAAACTCCAAATGGAGTGATTCAAAAAAGGAAATTCAACTAGACAAAATAAGGAACAACTTTCATGTTGATCATTTTCCAAATTCCCACTGCAAAGGTGACTAATGGAATAGTAAACCCAAAGCTTGAAAACTGAAAATTCTGTCCAATTCACTTTAAGCTTAGAGATGGTATTGGCAACCAATACCAACAAGTTTAAAATGCAAAATGTGGCATGTTGATGATATTTAAACTAATTTACCTATTGTCAATGCAAAAGTCAACATTTTGGTTGACCAATGAAATGAATAGTAATCATAAAAATTCAATTTCAAAGAATTACATAAATGAAAGTGTTAAATGCCCTAGTAGGCCTAATGTGATTGGTTTGGATAGGTTGGCATGCCAATAGGGTTCTGTTAGCAGTACTGCATATGGCTTCATGCCATTCTGTATTTCATGGCTTCCCATGCCATTCTGTGACATAATAGCCTTTGGTTATGATATTGAGTTGTTATACTCGGGTTTAATCCCCGATAATTATCACAGCTTATTAGCTGTTCTGTTGCACACCGGGAGACACAATGTGACCGATGGTGTGATGGTCCGAGGTACTTAGTACCCAATACCAGTTTACCCATTTATCCAGTCCAGTCAACTAGTATAGGTTACTCGGGCAGTATTAATAAATCTTACCAAACTTAAATTGAATAATATTGCAATAAACATTTGAGACTTAGTTCACCCAAAAATGTAAACATACATTCTGTACACATGTTTTTATTTTATTTTATTTTATTTTATTTTATTTTATATTGTCACCACTAAGCAGAATTGCTTAGCGCGTCGCTTTTGCCATGCGCAGGTACTGGAGACATAGCTGGGGAGTCCAACAGGCCTCATACAAGGTGAGCCTTCATATCTACACTCAGAGTTCAGAGTCACCTCACATTGCAGTGCATTTGGTAGGACATTAGGCCACTTTTGATATTTTGATATTTTGATATTTTGTATTTTGTAACCTTCTGTAATGTATATTATAAATTCATGTAATCAAGCTTTTGATGTAAGTATCTATGAAATATGTTCAGTAATAAATTGAGCATTTTTCATTGAGTTGACTGTGTTTTGAATTGAATTGAATTTTGAGATACTGAAGTGAATTGAGAAATTGTTGAGTATATATTGGAGGTTGATTGAGAATAATGTGATGATATTATTGGGAGTATTTTTAACAGGTTCAGAAGAACTATTTTTCCAATTTATAGCCAGCACTCTGCCGGATTTTCTATAAAATTTGCGGAAAAATTTAGTTTTATCAGAAATTATAAATAAATGAATTAAAAGGGATTAATTGAAATTGAAACATGAATTGGTGTTCCGACACACTGAGTGGCATAACTTGCTCGGCTACACTGTAGACGGGTAAGGGGTGTCACAGCAGTTGTACTATGAAGAAAGAATATTCAAATTACAGGTAAAAACAGAATTTAAAAACTAGCTCTGATACCACTTAAACATGTCACATCCTACCCCTCTATAAGACATAACATGATCCCGTAGTATACCTAATGATTACCAAACTTAATCTACTGATAACCCATTAAATACACTACAAGGGATTTTAAACCTTTACTTACTTCTTTATAAAGTGGTGAGCACTATTTACAGGTGTTAAAAAAAAAATTTTAACTGAAATGAAACCAGATAGCACATTTGAAGAATTAATAATTTCTATAAGAATTTTGGCAGAGTGCCATCTGTATTTTGAATAAAACAGTTCTTCAAAAACCTGTAAAAAGCACTTCCAATATTTTGTTCAATCTCCAAACTCCAATATCCAATCAACACAATAAGTTTCTCAACATTTGCTAACTAAAATCCACAATAATTTTTCAGTGTTTTCAAAAGCTGAGATAAAAGAAATATATCACAATATTTACAAGCCAAAATAATTTACAAATTTAGTTTACAACTTCAATGTACAATTTTAATTTACAACTGCTCAAAACCAAGAACAATATATACATACAATGAACATACATTACAATACAAAATGCAAAATATGGTATACTCAATATACCCGATGAACTCTCAATGAAGCACTAGCAGCCTAGTCTGCTCCCCTGTCAGTCTGTCTACTTGCGACAGCAATGAAAAGCAATCGCTGAGCCAATGTCTCAGTGGTGCACAACATTAACAAAAAGCAACTTTAAATCATAAATCATAAATCGTATAAATAGTGGATACTTAAAACCATAGTTAAATTCAAAGACAGTGAATGTCATAAAGAATTTAAACTCTATTTCACAATATCATAATAAATATCAATAAATTACATACACAGCTTAATCATGTTCCAAAGTCCAATTTATCCCAAGAGCCGATGGCTAATGAGGAATAACATAGCTAGCTAACAATAATATGAGTACTCATTCTATTCATCCTCAATAGGCACACACCTCAACACTTCAGCCAGAGAGGGAATTCAAAGTCAATTCATCCCACTAGACAAGCTAGCGAGGAATTCAATCAATATACATGATAGCTGTGGTTTCAAACCAATTGCAATATTTTCAAACAATAAGTATCCATCAAATTTCCCTTCAAACAATTTTTCACAATTCAAAACAATAACATACAAAATTCTCATAATTTATTTCAATTGAAAAGTCAAAAGAAATAACTGTTGTGCACAAACCTCTGGTAAATGTCTCTTGGCACTGACTCAATGTTTCCTTCCCCTTCCCTGAGTCTTTACAAACTAAAACACACAATTTGAAGTGTTTCAGTACTCATTTAAACCGTCTCTAACAATAAGGCTTAATAAATAATTTATTGAATTCTATTATTTCCTTAGTCAACCTAAGATGTTGACCCTCGATGCATTCTAGGTGAATTAGGTTTTAATGTTACCAATATGTGACATTTTATAGCCTTTTAGTATTGGTACATATTACCAAATTCATTTTCAAGTATATTGCATTTTATTGCAAATTGCCGGATTTCAGTATACTAATTTGACCTAGCCGGATAACCTAGTTTCCTCTGTTTTCGGGTTTCAGTCCAAACTACAAACTTGTAGGTCTATGTCTTATTGCACGCGGGGCAAAATTTCAGGTTATTCTGAGTTGTGTAGGCCAAGTTATGGTCAATTTACCAATGCTAGATAGAATGTACCAAAATAGTAACTTTAAGTCATTTTTACGTCACTTTTGGTTCGGCCAGTTTTTGGACCTGAAATTGTGCAAGCTATTTGACTTGCTTATGGTCATTTTTGGATGTTGGTGACTTCATAAGAATTGTAGATATATGTCTAAACTATTCATGGTAAAAATTTTAGGTAATTGGACCTGTTTTGAGTAAGTTATGGTCAAAACACTAATTACTGCCCAAATGGTCAATTTTTAGGCTTTCAAAGCACTAATCCGGATTTTGTCATTTTTCAAGTCACCTTCTAGGCAGAATTTTGGTAAGCTTCCTTCATGAAAGTTGGCACATTTTGTGCCTAGTTTCACCTCCAATTGGTCTCATACCAATTGGAGTCACACACTTAAGGTTCTAAGCCAAAACATACATTGCCCTTTTGCACATTGTTCATCCTTCACTAATTACCCATTCAACACTTATCAAGTTAACTCTTCCATGCCAATTCTGGTTGTACCATACCATTAACACATTTTACTTCACATTTTTGGTCATTTTGACAGCTTGTAACCACTCTCAACATACACACTATAATACATAATTTTCCAAAGTCCCATTTACAACAATTAAAGTCTCATTTACTACAATTCAACCACATGAACATACCTCATTTCCATGTCCAAATTCAAACAATTATTTATATACACATGCTGCCATCAATGACAACATAATTCAACAATATTTCATGAACTCAAATACTTCAATCTTCTTCATGAGGCTGCCACAAGTTTACACATACCCATCAACCTCTATTTGAAATTTTCAAGCTTATAAATCAAACCTTACTCATGGAATTCAACTATAATACAATCATACATTTAAATCATCATTCAAACCACTATTTAAATGCAAGAGCAAACTATTCATAGTGAAGTTCCATGGCTGCCAAAATGTACACTTCCACTAATTCATCAAACTTCAAAAATTCTTCCACAAATCAACTACCCACAACCTTGGTTACACTTTTAATGAAACAAGAATTGAAAATACACACTTATCACTTTTGAAGTTCTTCGAAACCTCACCAAAACTTAACTTTCTTGCTCCTAGTATGCTGCCCAAGGTGTGTAGACAAGATTTAGTGAAGAAACCTTAACCATTGGAGGCTTTGATTATGGTTGCATGGTGGACTTCAAGGTGCGGCCATGGAGTTTTCTCTCCCAAAGGTTTCGGCTGAATTTTTCCAAGGTTGAAGATGAAGTTATCTTCTGTCCATATGTTGATTAAATGTCCACTTAAGTGGAGTTAGTGGAGCACTAAGGTAAAGGTTTAATATTTGTTTAGTTAAAGTTTCATAATTTAGTTTTTATCCCCCATTTCTTTCACTATTCTTATAATGTGTCACAATTTAATTTTTCATGACATTTCTAAAGTGTAATATAATTTATTTTTAATAGAAATTTAGGTTAAAAGACAATTCGGGGTGTCAAATGACCATAATGCCCCTATTTGGGTTGCATTCCCGATTTTTTGGTAACACCGAGTTTTATCGTTTTCTCGATTTCTTGTCTTTCTTTGTACTAATTATTTAATTTTTCTTTGATATTTCTAATGAAATTTATACTTCAATAGATATTTATTTAAGTCTTAAAAATATTTTCCAGAGTTCCCCGCTATCCAAGGCTAGTCAACGGTCCACGCCGCAACTTCCCGATGCGATCACCCATCGCTATGGTTCTCAGCTCGTTTAACTTGGTTACATTTCATTGCTATTATTTTTCCTTTGTTTTTCTTGTATTTTTTTTGTTGTATTTCATTATTTTATGTCTCCTCACCCATATCTATGTGTAGTTCTAGGCATTCTAGCTGTCCGGACCGACACTGGTCACTGAAACAGTAAAACGCACTACCGAACATAGGGGTGTTACAATCATATTATGCTTTATGGAGGGGTAAGTTGTGACAATTAATTTCAATACTTAAAGTTTTAATATTCCTAACAATTCCCCCTTATGTTTCCTTTAATTACATTACATATAATTTCATGTTTTCATGGGATTTTCAAAATTTAAATATCACTCATTTTAATAAACTTTTAGGTCAAAAGTCGGCTCTAAGTGTTAAATGATCAAAATGCCCCTCTTCGTGTTACGGTCAAACTTTTTCGGTAATACCAACTAAATTCCTAACCCGACTATTTCTTTTATTTTATACTGTCTATTTCATTTTTATTTTTACCTGTACCAATTAACTAAATTTTCTTTGATATTTTTAATGTCATTTATACCTCAGTACACCTTTAATTAAGTCTCGAAAATTATCTCCTACAGTTCCTTGCAGGTCTGGGATCGTCAACTATCTACGCAGTGACTTTCTGGTACGCTCACCCATCGCCATGGTTTCGGCTCCTTTAACCTAATTAAATTTTATTTCTTTTATTTTTTCTTAATTTTTTTTTAGTCTTTATTTCATCAATTTACGTCTCCTCACCCTAGTTTAAGTGTAGTTCCATATATTCTATGTCACACCATACTTCATATAGTCATGACATTTTGGTTTCAAACCATTTTAACAATTTTTCAAAAATTTGGGCTAGCAACACATAATTTTGTCAAGCAACATATTCAACCCAAATAAGGCCATAAATTAATTTCACAACTTATCCAATTCAAAATTAAAATTGAAAATCAAAAAGGGGTTAGTTATTATGCACAAACCTCTAATGAATCGCCTCTCCACCTTGACTGACTTTTTCCTTATCTTTCCTGGTCTCCTTTTCTATTGAAACACATAATTTAAAGTGTTTCACTACTCATTCAACTCATTTCTAATAAATAATTCAATAATTAAATTTTGTAGACTTAATCTACCCCAATAAGCTTTATAAAATTTGAGTCTTTTGCATTTGGTGCATTTGTGGTTACTATTCACTTCACTATTCATTTCAAAAGGTTAAATTTTTCATACTTAAGAGATATACTAGTTTTAATTGTACCCACATACCACATTTTGGGTTACAATTGTATTGGCATTGATTGCCAATTGAAATTCAAAACTCCCTAAGAGAAATTCCAAATTTTAGTTTTGATCACTTGAGTTTACTATTCCATTGGACCTACCTACAGTACACATTTGGCCAACTTTTCTTCATCAAAGTTGTTCCTTAATGTCTTAGCTTTAATTCCCTATTTGAATCATTTCATTTAGAGTTTTGTAGCTCAAGTTATGCCATTTTTACTAAGGCTGGCTAGATTAGTCAAAACCCAAAAATTCTGGGTACATTAGGTTCTAGCAAATTTGGGGAGCTAAATTTGGTTAGCAATTTGACTAGGTTATAGTCAGAATTTAGGTTTGTGTTCTTCATAAAAGTTGTTCTACTATGTCTAATCTTTCCAATGGTATAAAATTCAGGTCATTTGGACCTTTCTACGCCAAGTTATGACCATTTGAACATGTACTGTTCATATGGTTAGTTTTGTCTAGTGGCAGGGTACCTAATCCGGATTTAACCAAATTTTACACCAACTTGTGATCAGTTTTAAGGCAAGATTTCTACATGAAAATTGTTGCTTTGGGTCTTAATTTTCATATCCAATTAGCCTTACACTAATTAGAGCAAAAGAATTTCAGTTATAGCCATTTGAGTGGACCAAGGTCAAGCTGTCCAGAATTGGACAGTACCACATTCACACTTCAATTCATTCCATGCATTCAATCATACTCATAAACACACCAATTGATCAATTTAAGCATCAATTATATCAATTGTGCATCAATTCATCAAAATCCCCAAATTTTCCCCAATTTTCCCAATTGCCAAGAATCCTAATTTCTAATTGCTTCAATTCATGAAATCAAAGTGTATAAAACACATTTACATACTCAATCAAGCTTGAATGCACTTTTAATTCCAACAAATTCCATCAAACCCTAGTTCTTCTCAAGGTGGCTGAATTTCCTTAGGTCCCATACCATGTCATTTTTGTTTCAATTTTCAACAAATCCTAACTTAGTTTAAGTGCCTAATCATAATTATAAAGAAAGAAATGAAAGAAACACTACTAACCTTTTTAGGTGCTCTTGAATCTTCAATTTCCTTTCTAATTTCTTCCAATTCTCTTTTCAATTCTTCTCTTATAGTGTTAATTAGAAGATTTCTATGGGTTTTTGTTAGGGTTTATGGTGAAAAATCAAGTTTTGGAAGCTTGGTTTTTATAACACCCCTCACCCGACTACAGTGTAGCCGAGCAAAGTGTGCCACATTCGGTGCCAAAGCACCCTATCTTATCTTACTTTATTATTTTAGTAATTTTGAATTCGTTTAATTTAATATCAATTATTTTTTTATGGAGAAACCAGCGGAGTTTCCCCTTTTTTATCATCAGTTGGCATGTTTCACTATTCACCTGCTTGAAATTTTCAATAATATTTTACAATAAAATGATCATTCATGCTCATCATATTCATCTCACATTCAATTCTTGTAATTCACATACTCATTTGTACAAATCTGTTCATACTCAATTCATATGTAAACACTCTCAAATTACATAAGCAAAATTTTCAAATTTCCTTAATTTACATAATTTACAAAATAATTACATAATTTCATAATTTACATGATCTATAAATTAATTATAGTTCCATAATCTATATTTCAACATACAATTCATAGTTTACATTACAAATAATAACTAATTATAATGTACAAAATACATAATATGATCTATATGGGCCCTATCTACATGCATTACTGAGGAGGTGACAACCTTAAACACTCTGCAAATCAGAACTCCAAAATCTCTATTTGGTATTTTCTGGGCTTTAACTTCAGTACCTGTGCAAGGAAACAAATCCATCACGCTAAACATTGCTGCTTAGTGGTGCAATAATATAACAAGGAAATAATATAACAAGTAAAAATAATTGGAGCATATTTTCTATACTCAAGAATTTTACTAGGTTCATATAAAATTTTCCATACAATATATCTTTCTTCATTTATGTTGCTCTCTAGAATCACTTCTTTCATAAATTTACAATAATCATTTATATAATATACAAATAAATCTAAAATTTATACTTATACTGATATTCTTATGAAAGTCACATTTGTAATGTTATTAAGTTATCATTCTTCTACTAGTCTTTTTATCACTTCCTTGATACTTTCTAAGTTGTTTATAATTATTTCATAATATTTAAAATTTTTAGAACTAGTTTAATTTACTTCAAATGATTCTAAGGAACAAATTTTTGGAGCTAATCTAATTTATTTCAGAACTTCTTCTCATTTATTTACTTTCTAGCATTTTTAATTCCTAATATTCATAACTTATTTTAATAAATTAGACTGCCCAAGTAACCTATGATAGGCTAACTAAACTGGATAACGAGTCATTGGCACTGGACACCGCGGTGCCTCGGGCCGTCACACTATAGGACGCAGAACATCAACCACGTATTCAGTCAGTATGGCTAAAAAGCTATGATAACACATAATTGGGCATTAAGCCATGAGTGTGGGCAAAAAGCCATGAATGCGGGCATAAAGCCTTTCGTAGTACTGCTAAAACAATACCCTATTGGCATGTCAATCTATCCAATCTGACACACATGTCTAGGTAATACATGGGCACATAGTACCATTAAGAGTTTATATGTTTCATCATTTCATTATATTTTTTATTTATATTTTTATAGCATTCTAATTTTGTTTATAATGGAAACATAATTTCCAAATTCACATTTCTAGGTAATTTATGCATTCATCGTAATATTCATACTAATTACAATTCACATTCATTTAATCTCATGTACCATTCACATTCAAAACATCTTTCCTTTCTCTCTTGATGGGAACCTAAATCCCAAATGATACTTTTATCACATTTATTCATTCAACAATCTATTCATGTAAGGTACATTTCATACTTCAAGTTGTATTGCTAATATATTATGAACTCCATTGGTGTTGGAAGTATAAGTCTCAACAATCCATCTAGGTTAATTTCATTTCATGTTCAAGTGGTATCACTCATGTTTTATTAAACCTACTAATAACGGGAAACAAATCTTAATTATATATTCACATAACTTGAATGTTCATTAAGTCATTTAGGTAAATTACTATTTCTATTCCAAGTAATCCATGAACATTTCATGGATTTTAAATTTCATACCTTAATTTTCTCTACCAATTTAGTTCTTATACTTTATGTCTTTGTACTACTATTCACAATACTATTCACTCAAATTATTGACTTTTTAATACATAATAAATTTATTGAACCTAGGTTCTCCAAGATACCACATTTTGCATTTTATTCTTGTTGGTATTGATTTCCAATACCATTTCAAAGCTTATCTTATGTTATTCAAAATTTTCATATTTCATACCCTAGGTTTACTATTTCATTGGTTATTTGTACAGTAGGAATTTGATAAAATTTTCTTCATGAAAGTTGTTTCTTATTGTGTCTAGTTACATTTCTTTTTTTGAATTACTCCATTTGGAGTTTTGTAGCTCAAGTTATGGTCATTTTACCATAACTGGCCGAACTGACCTGTACCCAGAATTTCTGGGCAATTTGGTTCTGCTAGATTTGGTAACTTAAGTTTGGTTGGCAATTTGACTAGGTTATGGTTAGAATTTGGATTTATGTTCTTCATAAAAGTTGTAGGGATATGTCTCACCTTTCGGCTGGTAAAATTTCAGATCAATTAAACTTTTCTCCATTGAGTTATGACCATTTGAATAAATACTGTTCATTTGATCATTTTCTAGGGACAACATGTTGGTCACCCGGATTAGGGTAATTTTTAGGTCAACTTTGTTTGGTTTTCTGGGAAGGGTTTTTTTCACCAAAGTTGTGCCATTATGTCTTATAAAACTTTTTCCATTGGTTTCATTGCATTTGGATTTTTGTAGACCAAGTTATGGCCATTTTGCCAAAACTGGTCGGGTGAGCTTTAGTCTAGGAAATTCTGGGCATAATGGTTTTGGTCAGTTTGGTAACTTCGCTTGGGCCAGCAATTTCATTTGGTTAGAGGCATTTTTGGGCTTGGTGTTCTTAATTAAAGTTGTAGTCCTATGTCTAATCTTTCTAAGGACAAAAAATCAGGTCATTTGGACCTGTCTAGAGGAAGTTATGGCCAAATGAACATATATTGTTTATGTGGTCAATTTTCTAGGTTCAGTGTTTGGATTTCCGGATTGAGATAGTAAATTGGTCAAGATTTGGACAGCATTTGGGCATGATTTCTTCATGAAAAATGGGGTATTTTGAGTCTAGTTTCACCTTCAATTAGCCTTATACCAATTAGAGTCACACAACTTTAGTTATAGGTCAAACAAGACCCTAGACTCATAGGTCCAAATTTCCTGCACATGAAAAATCACTTCCAATATTCCATCCTCCTTACTCCCAACTACAATTTATTACTCATAACACTTCAAATGATCAACAAACAGCCTCAACAATATCAATCTCAAGCCATATCACCAAGGTAACAAAATTAACTCAAACCCTAACTCCAATTTCCAAAATCAACTCTCATGTAAATTCATACCAACCAAGGTTATCAATCATATATATATCCTTATCTAAGCTTGTATTCAAGTTTTAATTCAACAAAACACATCAATTCCTCCTCTTATGGTTGCTGCCCAAATTTTACCTCTCACTTTTATACATGATTTCTTTCAATCTCTTAATCATTTGCTCATATTTAAGCTAACTTTCAAGGAATAAACAAGATTTAAAGGTTAATATGCACTAATCTCCATTGAAGAAATTCTCAAGCATGCCAACTCCACTTTCTCTCTTTCCTTTTGCTGTCCAAGTCTTGCTCTAGGTGTGAGGATAAATTTTTATGAAGGGAGGATGAGGTTTTATGGTGGTTTTGGGTGGAAAGCAAGCTTGGGATCAAGGCTTCCATGGAGTTTTTCTCTATTCTCTCACTTTTTCTATGTTACCGGCTGGTTTGGGCATGAAGGAGCAGATTTGTGTTTTCATTTTTGTCTCAATTTATCCCTTGTTATTTGATTTATAATGGCTTGTTGAGTTGTGATTGGTGGATAGGTTCTTAATGACATCATATGATGTCATAATTAGGTATTTTCTTTTATTTTCTCTTCTTCTTTTCTCTACTCATTTTCAATTCAATTTTTAGCAATATTTATTCATATTTTAGATCATAATAATTATTTACTTAACTGGACAAGATGGCCAAAAATCATCTCTGAAGACGAAATGGCCAAAAATCATCTCTGAAGACGAAATGACCAAAATGCCCTACGTTTGGCTTAACAGACTAAAATTGTCTGTACCGATTAAAAATTTTTTCTAAACCTTTTCTTGGCATTCTAATGCCATAGAAACCTCAATGACTCTTCTCTGGAGTCCCAAAAATTATTTTATAAATTTTCCCCAGGGTCTAGGGCTCCTAGTTGCGAGACCCGCAACTTCCCACTGGGTTACCCATCGCTAGGGCACCGACTCATTTAACTTGATTGTATTTTATTTTTAAAATATTTTTTCTAAATTTTTCTTATTAATATTTGAGTTAATTATGGTTCCTCACTTTAGTTTAGATATTTTCCAAACGTTCTAGCTATCCGGACCGACACCGGTCACCGGAACAATAGAATGTACAAAAATTACTATAGTAAGGGTGTTACAGTTTTTATGTGTTAATGGTGGATTATGAGAGAGAGAGCAAGAGAGAGAGGGACAACAATGGGGTTGAAGAAGAAGACTTTTCTCTTTTTTTTTATTTTTTTTATTTATGTGTAATTATCCCCATAATTAAATAATTAAACATTAAAATTTTTAATTGAGTCATGCTTACTTGAGCATGATAATGTCATAATTCATTTTTTTTATTTCATTTTCTTTTCTCCCACACACACCTCTTCATTTGTAATTGATTTTTCACAATTTTAATTTCCTACATTTTAACAAACATTTAAGCCAAGAGTTACCTCTAAGGGTAAATTGACCAAATTGCCCCTTATCGGTCTGATCCTTTTACCAATAACGCTAGATTGCTTCCTAAAGCCTGATCTAATTATTTAAACTTGTTCTCAATTATTTTCCGTGGTTTTCACACTTACACTAACTTCGCAATTATCCCTAGGCCTGGGGTGTCACAGAGTCCCACACGAAATTAGGGCAGCAATTAAGCTCGCAGTCACTTTCCATTTCAGTCACCCATTGCTGTGGCCTTGGCTCATTTAACCCATTGTAACACCCCTATGTTCGGTAGTGCATTCTACTGCTCCGGTGACCAGTGTCTGTCCGAACAGCTAGAATGCCTAGAACTACACTTAAATATTAATGAGGAGAAATAAAATAATGAAATACAAGAAAAGAAAATATAAGAAAAACAAAGGAAAAATAATAGCAATGAAATGTAACCAAGTTAAACGAGCCGAGAACCCTAGCGATGGGTGACCGCACTGGGAAGTCGCGACGTGGACCGTTGACTAGCCCTGGACGACGGAGAACCCTGGAAAATATTTTTAGGACTTAAATAAATGTCTATTGAAGTATAAATATCATTAGAAATATCAAAGAAAAATTATTTAATTAGTACAAAGAAAAAGTGAGAAATCGAAAAACGGACAAAACTCGGTGTTACCGAAAACTCAAGAATGCAACCCGAACAGGGGCATTGTGGTCATTTGACACCCGAGTTGTCTTTTGACCTAAATTTCCATTAAAAATAAATAATATTACACTTGGAAAATGTCATGAAAAATTAAATTAGTGGTACCTAATGTAAATAGCAAAAATGGGAAGCTTAATGTGGGAAAATGAAACCTTAGATTAAACTAATATTTAATTTTAACTTAGTGCTCCACTCACCCATCAAAGTGGACCACTAACTCATCATCTTGGACAGAATACTTATCATCTTCTTCAACCTTAGAACTAGTAGAAATTTGCTCCCAAGAAACTCCATTGCCGCATGACTTGGAAGCTCCATGCATGTGAGATTCAAGCTCCTTTCTTGGCACTTTCCTTCATTAAAGATTGTCCATACATCTTGGGCAGTAGATAGGCAACAAGAAGACCAAGTTTTTGAGAGGTTTTGAAGAGTTTCCAAAGTGGTAAGTTTGTATTTTTTGTTATTGCTTCATTAAAGTTAGTAAGAATGTTATGGGTACTTGAATTATGGAGAGATTTTTGAGATTTGATGTTTAAAGGGAGAGGTGTATTTTTGGCAGCCATGGAATCTCCTTAAGGGCAGTTTATTCTTGCTTGTAAATGGTAGATTAAAGGGTTGATTAAGTGTTTATGTGTGTAGGAATTAATTTGGGTGATGTATATTAAGTATATGTAAATGTGTACTTGAATTTGGAAGCTTGGAAATTAATGGAGTGTGATGTATGAATTGGCAGCTTGATTTGGTGAACCATAAAAATGTTATTTCATGTTTAGTTTATGGAATATTAATGTTGAATTGTGGTAGTTGTTATGGAAGCTTGGGTATATGTATGATGGTGTGAGGTTGGACATGTAAATGAGCTAGGTTAGGTGATTGAATTGTTGTAATTTGAGCTTGAAAAATTCTGTAATAAATGGTGCATATTGAGTGTGGTTATAAGCTGCCAAAGTGACTAAAAATATGTTTTGAAATGTGTTTAGGTTATAGTACAAGCCAGAATTGGCATGAATGTGTCATTTGGTAAGTGTTAAATGTATCATTTGATGAGTGATGGACAATGAGCAATAGGGCAGTGTGTGTTTTGGCTTAGAACCTTAAGTGTGTGGCTCCAATTGGTATGAAACCAATTGGAGGTGAAACTAGGCACAAAATGTGCCAACTTTCATGAAGGAAGCTTACCAAAATTCTGCTTGTAAGGTAACTTGAAAAATGACCAAATCCAGATTAGTGCAATTGAGGCCTGAAAATTGACCATTTGGGCAGCAGTTAGTATTTAGGCCATAACTCACTCAAATCAGGTCCAATTGACCTGAAATTTTTACCATGAATAGTTGAGACATATATCTACAAGTCTTATGAAGACACCAAAGCCCAAAAATGACCATAAGCAAGTTAAATTCTTGCACAAGTTTGGGTCCAAAAACTGGCCGAACCTAAAATGACGTAAAATGACCTAAAGTGACCAATTTTCATACATTTTGACCAGCAATAGTAAAATGACCATAACTTGGTCTAGTAAACTCAGAATGACCTGAAATTTTTTCCCGCGTGCGATAATACATAGATCTACAAGTTTTTAGTTTCGACCGAAACCCGAAAACTGAGGGAACTAGGTCGTCCGGCTAAGTCAAACTAGTATCCCGGAATTCAGCAAATTGCAATAAAATGCAAAATACATGGAAATGAATTTGGTAACATGTACCAACCCTAAAAGACTATTGAATGTAACATATTAGTAACATTAAAACCTAATTTACCTAGAACACATCGAGGGTCGACATATTAGGTTGACTAAGCAAATAATAGAATTCAGTGAATTAATTATTAAGCATTATCATTAGAGACAATTTAAATGAGTACTGAAACACTTTAAATTGTGTTTCTCAGTTAGCAAAGACTTAGGGAAGGGGAAGTAAACACTGAGTCAGAGCCAAGAGGCATATATCAGAGGTTTGTGCACAATAATTATTTTTTTTGAATTTTTCAATTGAAATAAATTATGATTATTGAAAAATAAATTATGATTATTTTTATATTATTGTTTTAAATTGTGTTTGTGCACAACAGTTATTTCTTTTGAATTTTTCAATTGAAATAAATTATAACTATTTGTATATTATTGTTTTCAATTATGGAAATGTGTTTGAATGAATACTTATTGCTTGAAAAGCATTGTAAATGGTTTGAAATTATGGAAAAATTTATTTAGTGTGATTTGTGAAAATTGAAGTTAATTATGAATTGTGTTGCCATCTTGTGAATGAAATTATGACTTTGGAAATTTATTGGATTTCTCACGAATCATTTGAATAAAATGTTTGGAATTGATTTTGTGTTTACACTTAGCATGACAGTATCACATTATTCCCCCTCCATTTATGGGGTTGAGATCGTTTATTTTCCTCCCTCTCTGGTTTACCAGTTGAGGTTGTAGATCGGATGAGTACTCATTATATAGCTAGCTTCCTCCCTCATTGATTTCGATTAGTGGGGTTGTAGATTGCTTTGTCGTGGTGTACAACGTGGTATTGATCGGAAATTTGTGTCATGGCTTAAGTTGTGTATGAATTGACAACACTGTGTTCTTAAATTATTTGGCTAAATTGTGTTATTATGAGCTTTGATAATTTGTAAAATGGAGTTTAAATTCTTATTGACATTCACTGTCTTTTGAATTTAATCATGTTTTGACTATTGAGATTTATTGTGATATTGTGAAATGGAGTTCAAATTCTTTATGACATTCATTGTCTTGAATTTAACTATGGTTTAAGTATCCACTATTTATATGACTTATGATTTGTGATTTAAAGTTGTATTTGGTTAATGTTGTGCACCACTGAGACATTGTCTCAGCGATAGCTTTTCATTGCTACCGCAGGTAGACAGACGGACAGGGCAGCAGATTAGGCTGCTAGTGCATTCAGCGAGAAATCATCGGGTATATTGAGTATACCACATTTTGCATCTTATACTATAATGGATGTTCACTGTATGTATATATTGTTCTTGGTTTTGAGCATTTGTAAATTAAAATTGTACATTGAAGTTATAAAATGAATTATGAGTTATTTTGACTTGTAAAATTTGTACTATATTTCTTTTATCTCAGCTTTGAAATACTGAAAAATTACTGTGGATTTGAGTTGAGAAACATATTGAGTTGATCAAATATTAGAGTTGAGATTGAGAAATATATTTGAAGTGCTTTTTTATAGGTTTTTGAAGAACTGTTTTATTCAAAATATAGATGGCACTCCGCCAAAATTTTTACAGAAATTACTAATAATTCAAATGTGTTAGCTATTTCACTTCAGTTCAAAAAAGTTTTTAATACCTGTAAATACTGCTCACCACTGTAAAAAGAAGAAAGAAAAGTTTTAAAATCCCTTGTAGTGTATTTGATGGGTTATCAGTAGACGAAGTTGGTAATTCATTAGGTATACTACGGGATCATGTCATGCCTTATAGAGGGGTAGGGTGTGACACCCATTATGCGTTGTTTTCTTGATTTCTATTTTACCTTCATGTAACTGTTATTAATTTTTATCTGTGGCTTTTCTAGGTGACATAAATATAGTTCTAAGCCCTTTGACTGTCCGAACTGACACTGGTCACCGAAACAGTGAAATGTATAGAACTAATAAATATAGGGGTGTTACATTCTAGCTGTCCGAACATACGTTAGTCGTCGGAATAGTATAACATACGGACTGCCTACAGTGAGGGCATTACAAACGAGATGATGTATGAGAATATAAAATATATATAAAATTTTTTTAACAAGTAACAGTGGAACCCGCCATGCACTGAATAAAATAGAAGAGACTCTATTTGGGTCTCCCTAAAAATGAAATAGAATAAAAAAAAAATTACATGTAAAATTATATAATTAAATAGACATTAAATTAATATTGTACATGACAAGATAGGATAAGGTGCTCCGACACCGAATGTAGTACACCTTACTCGACTACACTATAGATAGATGAGAAGTGTTATAAAATATCCTTGTAAATATTTCTTTTAAGGTATATGTATCTGTGTGTATGTACATACTGGATTTGAGCAGTTATATAAACATTTTAGAATTTTACTTTGACTAGTGTAAATATTTATAATGCAAACCAGTTATTTCTTATTAAAGAAATCCTTGAGTTTCTTTTGGATTTTTTTTTTTTATATAATGAATTGCTTGGAAATTTTGTTGATTGAGATTAAATTGTGATGAGAATATTGGAGTTGTGAGTATTAAATGTATTGAGAGTGTTTTTAACAAGTTTTTTAAGAACTATTTTTCCAAAATATAGATGGCACTCTGCCAAATTTTCTGTAAAATTTTCGAAAATATCAAATTAATAAAAAAAATTGATTTATAACCAAAACTCCGATTAAAGGTTTTATATAATAAATCAGCATTACCCACCACTTCAAAATGATTGAAAATTGGTTTAAAATCCCTAATAATATATTTAATGGGTTACTAGTAGATGAAGTTCAGTAATTCATTATGTAACACTCTCCCTGCAGCAATTTCGTATATTCTACTATTCCGGTGACCGGTGTCGGTCCAGACAGCTAGAACGTCTGAAAAAATATTTAGACTAGAGTGAGGAGTCATAAATAACTCAAATAATAATAAGAAAAATTTAGAAAAAATTTTAGAAATAAAATAAAACCAAGTTAAATGAGCTGGTACCCTAACGATGGGTAACCCAATGGAAAGTTGCGGTACTCGCAGCTAGGAGCCCTAAACCCGGGAGAAAATTCATGAAATAATTTTTGGGACTCCAGAGAAGAGTCATTGACGTTTCTATGGCATTGGAATGCCAAGAAAAGTTCTTAGAAAAATTTTTCGATCGGTACAGACGATTTTGGCTCAATAAGCCAAACGAAGGGCATTTTGGTCATTTCGTCTTCAGAGATGATTTTTGACCGACTTGTCCAATTAAGTAAATAATTATTATGACATAAAATATGAATAAATATTGCTAAAAATTGAATTGAAAATGAGTAGAAAAGAAAAGAAAAGAAAATGAAATAAAACTCAAATTATGACATCACATGATGTCATTAGTTAACTCTCAACCAATCACAATTAAGCAAACTCATTAAAAGGGATAAAATGAGTTAAAATTGAAAACAAAATCTGCTATCCATCACCTTCTTTCCATTAAAACACACCTCCCTCTCTCTTCCTCCATTAAAGCATCACCTAAGCTCCATTTCTCACTCAACTACACTATAAAACCTCATAACCTCTTCATGAAAAATTGATCTTACACCTTGGGCAAGTTAGAGGCAGCAATTTGAAGAGGAAAAAGTGAAGGAAAAATTGAAGTTAGCTAAGGAAAAATTCTACTCAAAGAGGTTAGTGCCATAGTCTTTGCTTTTCATCTTTCTAAACATGAATTTGAGCTAAGTTAAGTTGAAAATTTGATAAAAATTGAATTAATGAAGCATGATTATGTTCTCTGAAGGGTTAGGAGAATTCTTTGATTTAAAGTGACATATTAGCTGCCCCTAGTATAAATTATATGATTAGTATAGCAAATTAGGAGTAAGATGCATGAATTGGAGGCTTGGTCAATTAGGGTTAGGGTTTTGAAATTTAATTTTGGTAGCGGATGAAAATGGACATAAACTAAAGTTGTAATGGTCAATTAGTGACCATTTGACCATTCGGCTATGTTTGATTAGGAAATGAAGAGATTTGTGCCATGGGAATTGAGGTTATGTATGCTGTCCAGTGTGCACTGCAGGTCTATATGTGAGTCTAGCATGTTTGGACAGCTGTAACTTGAGTTGAGTAGGTTCAATTGTTGCAAGGCCAATTGGACATGAAACTAGACACATAATGGCACAACTTTGGTGAAGAAATCCTACACAGAAAACCAAACCAAGTTGACCTAAAAATTACCCTAATCCGGGTGACCAACATGCCATCCTTGGAAAATGACCAAATGAACAGTGTTCGTTCAAAGGTCATAACTCAGTGTAGAAATGTTTAATTGATCTGAAATTTTACCAGTAGAAGGGTGAGACATAGACCTACAACTTTCATGAAGAATACAAACTCAAATTCTGAACCTAACTAATTCAAATTTCTAGTCCAAGTTAGGACACCAAATCTGGCAGAACCAAATTGCCCAGAAATTCTGGGTACAGGTCACTCCGGCCAGTTATGGTAAAATGACCATAACTTAAGCTACAAAACTCCAAATGGAGTGATTCAAAAAGGGAATTAAAGAAGACACAATAAGGAACAACTTTGATGGAGAAAAGTTAGTCCAGTTTCCACAGTAAAATTATCCAATGGAGCAGTAAACTTAGGTAATCAAAATTAAAAATTTAGAAATGCATCTAGGGGACTTTAAATTGCAATTGGAAATTAATACTAGCAAATGTAAAACTCAAAATGTGGGATCTTGGTGTAATTAGAATTAACATATCCATTAAGTATGAAAAAGTCAACATTTTGATTGACTAGTAAGGTGAATAGTAATCAAAATGATTAGCAAACTAAGATGAAGACCTAGAACCAATTCTAAGCTTAAATGCTTAGAATTATATGACAAATGTGGACTATGAATCCTAGTCAAAATTGTTAGAGGGAAATTAAGGCCATAAATTTGAAATCCATGAAATGTTCATGGATTGCTTGAAACATGAAAAGTAAGTCTCCTAATTGATGTGAATAGATAGTTAGGGCTTATATGCCCATCACAAATAGAATTCATAAAATGTTAGTAATTCAACTTGAAATATAAAATTTGTAATTACATAAGTAGATTTTTTAATGTATAAATGAGAAATGAAAAATGTTTTGAATGCAATGGTACATGTGAACCATTGTTTTGAATTGTGATCAATATGAATGACATAATGAATAAATAAATGAATCATATTAATGTATGAATGAGACATTAGTTCTCATTATTGTAGAAAGGAAAAGTACTTTGAGTACAATGATACAAAAAGATAATTGATGTGAATTGTGATTATATAAATGATCAAATTAATGTATAAATTATAATTGAAATTTATTATAAAATAATGAAGTCATAAAAAATAATATATTAATATTTAATGATATTATGTGCCCTTGTATTGCCTAGACATGTGTGTCAGATTGGATAGATTGGCATGCTAATAGGGTATTGTTTTAGCAGTACTGTGAAAAGCTTTATGCTTGTATTCAAGGCTTTATGCCTTTATTCATGGCTTTATGCCCGTATTCATGGCTTTTATACCCGATTATGTGTTATCATGGCTTTTTAGCCATACTGACTGCATACGTGATTGACGTTCCGCGTCCCATGGTATGACAGCCCAAGGCACCGTGGTGTCCAGTACCAAGACCCGTTATCCAGTTTAGTCAGCCTGTCATAGGTTACTTGGGCAGTCTAATTTATTAAAATAAGTTATGAATATTAGCAATTAAAAATGCTAGAAAGCAAATAAATGAGTATAAAGTTCTGAAATAAATTAGATTAGCACTAAAAATTTGTTTCTTAGAATGGTCTAAAGTAAATTAAATTAGTTCCAAAAAAAAATTTTAAATATTACGAAATGATTGTAAACAACTTAGAAAGTATCAAGGAAGTAATAAAAAGACTAGTAGAAGAATTATAACTTAAATAATATTACAAATGTGACTTACATAAGAATATAAGTATAAGTTTAAATTTTAGATTATTCGTATTTGGTACATTATTAATGCAAATTTCTGAACTAAGCACCTCCAAAGAAGAACATGGTAGGATAGAGGACAGTTAATATTAGAAACTAAATTAACTATAAATCTAAATTATTCGAACTATGGTTTATTTCTACCTTTATTTGTATATTATTATTTTCTTGCTATATTATTGCACCACTAAGCAGCAATGCTTAGCGTGATGAATTTGTTTCCTCACACAGGTACTGAAGTTAAAGCCCAGCGAATACTAAATAGAGATTTTGGAGTTCTAATCTGTAGAGTGTTCTAGGTTGTCACCTCCTTAACAATGCATATAGATAGGGCCCATATAGATCATATTATGTATTTTGTACATTATAACTAGTCATTATTTGTAATATGAATTATGAATTGTATGTTGAAATACCGATTATGGAACTGTAATTAATTTGTAAATCATGTAAATCAGTGAAACTTGAGAATTTATATATACAAATTATGCATGAATGGAAATGCATGGAAATGAATATGGAATTGAGATATATGATTGAAATTTGAAATATGAGATGGTTATGAGAATAATTGATGAAATAATTATGATTAGCATGAATGAGATTTTTATTGTAAAATATTATTGAAAATTTCAAACAGATGAATGATGAAATGCGTCAAATAGAAATAAAATAGGAGAAACTTTACTGGTTTCTCCTTCAAAAAAAAATAATTGATATTAAAAGATAATAACTTGAAAGTGATTAAAGGAATAAAGTAAGATAAGATAGGGTGCTCCAACACCGAATGTAGCACGCCTTGCTCGGCTACACTGTAGTCGGGTTAGGGGTGTTACATTTATTGGTATCAGAGCGCGGTTTAGGCGTTTCTGGACCTAGATAGACTGCATATCATGCATTGCATTCATAAGAGTCGAGGTGACACTATTGCAGATCTGTATTTCCTGTTTATTTTAGGTTAAGGTATGGAACGAGAGAGTGTAGAGACAATGAGATAGTGAATGGAAATGAAAAAGAGACTGTATTTAAGATGAAAAAGGATGAATACAGAACTGTTTGAGGATAGAATTGAGACTAAAGAGAAAGTGAAGTATGATAACACGGAAAGGTGAAGAAATAAGGAGGTAATAGCTCCTCGACTATTTGCACCCAGTAAATTTTGAGGACAAAATTTTTGTTAGAGAGGAAGAATTGTAACACTCTCCCTGTAGCAATTTCGTATATTCTACTGTTCCGGTGACCGGTGTCAGTCCGGACAGCTAGAACGTCTAGAAAAATATTTAGACTAGAGTGAGGATTCATAAATAACTCAAATAATAATAAGAAAAATTTAGAAAAAATTTTAGAAATAAAATACAACCAAGTTAAATGAGCCGGCGCCCTAGCGATGGGTAACCTAGTGGGAAGTTGCGGTACTCGTAGCTAGGAGTCCTAAACCCCAGAGAAAATTCATGAAATAATTTTTGGGACTCTAGAGAAGAGTCATTGAGGTTTCTATGGCATTAGAATGCTAAGAAAAGGCTTAGAAAAATTTTTCGACTGGTACAGACGATTTTGACTCAATAAGCCAAACGAAGGGCATTTTAGTCATTTTGTCTTTAGAGATGATTTTTGACCGACTTGTCCAGTTAAGTAAATAATTATTATGACATAAAATATGAATAAATATTGCTAAAAATTGAATTGAAAATGAGTAGAAAAGAAAAGAAAAGAAAATGAAATAAAACTCAAATTATGACATCACATGATGTCATTAGTTAACTCTCCACCAATCACAATTAAGCAAACTTATTAAAAGGGATAAAATAAGTTAAATTTGAAAACACAATCTGCTATC